>NC_142120.1:3140000-3440000 GCF_056152115.1 Neolamprologus brichardi | reverse complement strand
CAAAAGTTAGTCAATTTTGTTTGTTCTTCTGTAAAACAAACTAAGATTTATTTTTAGAATTAATATTTTGTTTCTAAGTGGAATTGACAATTTAGTCTGTTTTGTTTGTTCTGTTTTGAAACGTAAACGCTTTAGCGGCTGCCTTTTGTGTAGTTTGCAATATTTGCCTTTATTTATCTGAAACAGTCTCATGTTCCTTAAGTACATCTACCCTGTTGAACTTATTATGGGAAATAAATATTTAAATCAAAACAAGCTGCTGATTATTTCACATTTTACTTGTGAGCAACGGCACATTTAAATCTTACAAATATAGTTATTTGGCTTATATCGTGATATATATCGTTATCGCCTGAAATGAAAAAAACATGAAAAAATCTCATATCGCCCAGCTCTAGTTACAACTTACGCCAAATAGGACACAAATTGCAATGCCATTCACACACAAACATGCTGTAGTTAAATTCATGGTATGGCTGCATAGAACAGAACAACAACACATTTAGGAAAATCCATCGCATAAGTTTAGCATTTTCAAGCACTTTCTGTTATTATAGTTGGACAATTAAATTCAATTTGAAACATTATTGTGTTACATTTTGTGTTCCCCGTTTCTAGTTTGGTTGCTAGATACAAGTCTCTGTATGAGAATGACAGAATCAGTTTCACTTAAAAAATCCATTAGAGGAAAAATAAAAGAGAAAAGAAACTGTTGCTATTTATTGATCCAAGGATTTCTAAAAAGTTTTATGCATTCATTCCAAACAATTAACAAACAGCTGCTGACTGAATGTGTTTAGTCATGTTCGAGCATCATCACATTTTGGAGGGACCTGTTTCCTTTCTCTTCATTTGTAAAACTGGAACCAAATTGCTTACATGCTATATTTTGAGTCATAGTAGGATCTGAAAGTCAGGTCAGATATTATTTTCTGTCAGAAACTCCAGACTTTCAACAGTCTAGATATATACAAAAATACACAACTGATACACACACTTCTCAGACTGAGCATTTCAGCTTGGCCTGACCTGGATGACCTATAACTAAATAAACAACAAAAGAACAAACAACCACATCAGTAAGGCTGGGACTTTGCTCTTAAACTCAGAGCTCCTTAGTCACTCAGTTCTTCAGTAAATGTTTGTCTTTTCTCTCAAAGCAGAAGTAGGCGGATATTGGTTTTGCTATCTCAATGGAGGAAAGGTTTTCTTTCTCCAGACAGTGGAGGAGGAGGAAGGAGGAAGGAGGAGGCGGGTTAGTTGTGACCTCCTGACACCCTGACTCAGGGACATGTGGATAGAAGTGACACGTTTTCTCAGTTACTCCTCTCTCACACACACTGCATCACCCCCTCACTTTCTGCACCGTACATCAATTCCCTGTCAGGTGGGTGCGGCAGGGAAAAATCCACCTCCAAACGAACACACACACACACTTTTACTTTTCAGCCAGGAGAACCAACCCCCACCACCTCTCATATTCATCCTCTGCTTCCTCCTCCGGCATGCACAAGCCTGTCCCCGTCCAGCAAAACTGGACTTCATCCAGTCAAAACAAACATAAAACAGATCATCAATCACACTTAAACTTTTTATGGCCAGGAAGTAGCACGGCCTGTTTTTGATAGTTTGTTGTTAAGCACAGGAGCAAGCCGGCTCTTGTAGGCTAGTTCCTGAATTCAGCGTCAACTGCCACTCTTCCTTTTGTTCAGACGCCAATTTTTTCCCTCCCCTCTCCCTTCTTTTCTTTTCTTTTTTTTTGTGAAAACGCAGGAGCTTCAAAGACGTTTGTTAACTAAATCAAAAGGCTCGTGCTTGTCTGAAACACATACACACCCTGTAAGCACACTACTCCTGTTCTTCTTTGCATGTGGAGAATTGAAGGGCAGGATTTATCCGTGTCATCATATCTAATGCAAAGTGCATACCTTCTTCTTTTAAAATGAGACGGTGTCTATTTGCGAAACCTCAGAGTCGTTTGCATCAAGTCTGTCGCTCCTGAAAGCAGTTTCAGTAATGACAGAGAGTTAAAGCTCAAACGACACGGGGACAGTCACAGATTACATTTTGTGTCACCGTTAATGTCGACTGATTTAATCTGGAGCAATTTGTCTTTTTCCACACTGCAAAGCTTAATGAGTTTTAGTGACAGTTGAAATCTGTCGAATCATTAGGGTTTATTGCTGTTTCCATCCTCCGCTGTGTAGTACTGGTAAAACACAAAAAGCAGGAAACCTGTGCCAACACTACACAAAGGTGGGGGAAAGCGTTTATTGTCCTCGAGCAAGGTGCATATATGTCCACGCGGGTGTTCCCTGGTAGGTGTGTGCATGCTTTTCTTCTTTGTGACAAACATAACAGACCAACGGCTGCCTTTCCAAGTAGGCTCTCATTCCACTGATGAACTCACTGCATAGTCTTAGAGACTCACCAACGGTAGTCTTTGCTACCTAGGTGAGTTTCTAGGAGCCTGGTTATGTTTATAGGGGCCAACTCACTACATGAGGGGCCATTATAAGACTCAATACTGTCGCCGTGGAGTCTGCTCAACCCCAGGGACAAGGTCCTCTCTGAAGTGTTAAGAGCTAGAAGCTCACCTCTTAGCCTTTTTGCTGAGACATGAAATGTCAACTCCAAAAAAAGTCGCCTTTTTTTCCAATGTATTAAGACTACCGTGATAACTGAGAACCTATACAGACATATGCCCTCTCTGAACAAGCATGTGAATCAGGGATCGCAAACCTGCATCTCTTTTGCACAACTTTGCTGCATCTCCACTGGATCCCTGCGGCTTCGACCAAACAGCAACGAGATGACGGAGTTGTTTTCAATAAAAGTTGCAAGAAGTCTTTGCAGACCCATCATGTGTAGGTGTATAATCACGCCTCAAAAACACATTTTGAGCCAAGAAAACCCTGGAATTGTTCCAGGAATTGTTTGGTGGTAATTTTTAAATCGACAGTTTCCATCATGTTCCAAAATTGAATAATTCCAAAGTTTAAGTACAAAATTCTTATAAACACCTTGCCCCAGTCTAGTCACATGTGGTAAAAGATTTTAACTATTTTCACCTATTAGTAATACTTAGATGCTAATTTATACTTAATAGCTTGTGTTGCCTTTATAATACAAGAGTCGAATACATTTTTGGGTCAAAAATGACTCCAAAATTGTTCTTCTGACAGTAAGAAACCTGCTCCTTGAACTTAATGGTATCAAAAACCAGCATTGCTCAGCTGTTAGGGAAGAGCTGACGGGATGAAATGCCACTAAGTTGCAGTATAATAAAATTGGGATCCAGGTGAATAAAGGAAATAAGCTAAACTAGTCTGTATTAAAAAATATCAACTCTGCAAAGTTTCCTTTTAAAAATCATAAGTCATCAAGGTCAATAGGTCATGGCCATGCTCAACATTTCAAAAGAGCCCAATCGCGTCCCGTTTGGCAGGAAGTATCTCCACAGCGTTAATAAACGCACATGGAAGGAATTTCATTAACTAGACATTTATCCAGAGGAAATGCATTCGAGTCACGTGGGCTATTTGCAGCTGAGATTAACACACAATCGGTGTGTAAAACGTGTGTGTTCGCGATGTTTCGAGTAAAGAAAGCCCACCACCACCATCGTCTTGTTAGAAACGCCATGTGGAGTGTGTCGCGGACAGGAAGAGCAGGGGGCTGCGCTCAGCTCACTCGCTGGCATGTGAAAACAGTTTCCCTTTCAGAAAAGAAAAGAGAGGAGTTAAAACACGCACACAGACACACACACACACACCATCAACAACAACATTTATTCAGGAAGCGCCGTCTGCCCACTCAGGAAATTCCTGAGGACAAGAGCTGCTTCCAGGGGCAGGAAATTTCCCCTCAGAAAGACCAAACACACATGCACGCACACGCAGACACACACACACACACACACTTTGTGACACCAATTTCCCCACAGCAGTAAAATGGGTAATATACCACAAAGTGAGAGAGACCAAAGGAAGCTTGTGGGGGATTGCAGTCATGCATGGTAACACACACAAACACATACACTTAGTCATACACACGCGTCCCCCCTCACACACACACACACACACAGACACACACAGTATACACCTACACTACCTCTGGCAAGCTTTGCACAAAGACACAAGATTCACTCACACTCATCCACCCACTCTTACAAGCACGCATAGTGCAAACCCAGCTGTGAGCACACACGTACACACACACACACACACACACACACACACACACCAAGGAAACCAGCCAGTCTTGTTTCCATGGACATAGAGGGTTTTTTTAATCATCGGGGAAGATATTTCTACTGTCGCAGCCAGAGTTCTTTTGTATTTAGTGTTTGTTGTAAAAAATAAAATAAATAAAAATAATCGGCGTGTGTCGCAGACCTTTAAATAATTCACTGTTATCTCAGTGACTAGACCCTCATTTGCGTCATTCTCAGAGTATGTAGGCGCCATGTTGGCCGATACTGCCTGGGTTGGGATTGAATTAAAAATCAAACAAATTTAGTTCATCGGTTAGCATCTGCATGGATTCATTGTGTGCGTGTGTGTGTGTGTGTGTGTGTGTGTGTGTGTGTGTGTGTGTGTGTGTGTGTGTGTGTGTGTGTGTGTGTGTGTGTGTGTGTGTGTGTGTGTTCTTTTACAACTTGTCTTGCCTTTCACACAAACTAAAGAAAACAAAAGGACATGGATGGTTGACGGCACTCCTCCGCTAGCTTTTTAAAGCTGCACATTTGTCTACTGACAGACTAATACTGCTGCATTATTCCTTTAATGGCTTGTTTTAAAGCCAAAAAAGAATCGAGTCAATTTATGTCTTCTCAAAGCAAAGTCCAAGCATTTAATTGACACATGCTCCAACAAAGCATGTCTCTTTCAACCATTTACTGAAAAACTGTAGCAGGGTCTCAACCAATGCAAACGTGTTTCCGTGCAGTACTGAGCGTTGTTCAGTGATGTTATGCACTGGTCAAATGCTGATTGGAGGACAATTTGGAATAGGCATAGGGAGCAACGGCAAAGATCACCAGGAATGGAAGAAATATGAAAAATACATCAAAGACCAGGAAGTACAACTCAAAAAGCATAGAACTTGGCTGATTGGATACATTTTGTTTCAAACTTTGTGTTCGTATGTTATAACTTTACTGTTCTCTGCAGCAGGCTGACGGACCAACAACAGCACAAACATGAATAGCCCACAGACCAGTTGTGTTACATATTTCTGACACTGCCCACTTCTTCTTGTCCAAAGGTCCCAATGGACTACCCATGTGCAACCACTGCTGAGCCATAAGTTCGTCAGTCAGCCTATACAAGGGGTGGGCAACTCCAGGCCTCGAGTGCTGGTGTCCTGCAGGTTTTAGATGTGTCCTTGATCAAACACAGCTGATTCAAATGGCTAAATGACCTCCTCAACATGTCTTGAAGTTCTCCAGGGGTCTGGTAATGAACTAATCATTTGATTCAGGTGTGTTGACCCAGGGTGAGATCTGAAACCTGCAGGACACCGGCACTCGAGGCCTAGCGTTGCCTACCCCTGGCCTATACCCACACTTGTTACAAGCTTTTACTTCTGGACTTTACATTGCATAATTATTCACGCTTTAGCTGGGCTTTTGATAAACAAATTCACCCAGTTTTTTCCATAAAAGCAAAGACTAGAGATAAGATTTGAGATGTACACAGTATAACTTTTTTCCTTATAACTAATGCCACTATATAGGATATGCGATATGGGTAAAAGTATTGGGTCACACCTCATAATCTTTAAAATCCAGATGTTTTAGTCCCTTGTCCACAGGTGTACAAAATCAAGCACCTAGCCAATCAATCTGCCTTTACTAATATTAGTGAAAGGGTGCGTCATGAATTTCAGCATGGCATTGTAATAGGATACCCCGCTGTAACAAGTCAGTTCATGAAACTTCTCCCCTCCTAGATATTCCAGGAGCAGGTAAAAGTGGTACTGCAGCGTTATAGTGGATTTAGCAACCACAGCAATAAGGTACCAGGCCAAAGTTATACACCTGGGTCACTGGGTACTGAGTGCATAAAAGTTGTCAAAGCTTTGCTGACTAAATAACTACAGAGCTCCAAACTTCCTCTGAAATGAACATCAGCACAAACGATGTGCACTGGGAGCTTCATGGCTTGGGTTTCAAAATCTAAGCAGCTCCTGTAAGCGTAATGTGTTGTTGTATGTAAAGTCTTCAAAAATAAAATAAAAAACTCACAAACACCACAAAAGGAATATTGTAACAGTTTTATGGTTTGAGAATCACAATTCTCATGTCTGTGTGGCATTTTCAAAGCTAAAGGTAGAAGATTATCTTAGCATAGCATAAAAATTCGAAATATGGGGGAAACAGCTAGCTTAATTTTGTCCGTGGCAACAAAGGCACCTACCAGCTCAGTCACACCCTTGTTTGCAAAAACACAGGTTGGAGTTTTATTGGCAGCTAGGTGGGTATAATAACTTCCAGAAATCATGTTGCCAACAAGTGGTTACCAGGCAACCTTTGCATAATTCAGGAAGCTACAAAGACAAACAAGATGGAGCGTGTTGATTAGCGAGGTTTAGAGTTGCTGATAAATAGATTTTGTTAACTTTGAGATCTAAACAAACTATTTTTCCTCTGTTTAGAGCGTTAAGTTAATTAGGTAAAGTTGTGTATTGAAAAGATGGACATGAGGTCTGATTTTCCCATAATTATCAGCAAGAAAACCAATGAAAAGCTTGGTCAAAGACTGTGTGTGTATCACTAAGGCTCTATGTTGTCTCAATGGCAGTTATTCTAAAGGTCACTTGAGACTGGCTTCAAATACGAGTCAGTGTTTGTACAGCACCAATTGAAATACACAAAATTAAGAGAGTAAATGATTCAACAATAATAATGTCTATGGCTTAATATAAAGAATTTAGGGTTTTTTTGTCTCCATGAGTAATCTTCTTTCACTTCTTTTAAATGAAATATATGATATCACACAGCTTGCTGTGCAATACCATCAGCCGGTCCAAAAACTTTGTGTTTTAGTTTTAATGAGTGAATTTATTTATTGGAGTGACTTTAGGAGGCATTAATTAGCCTATGACTTGCTAATTAAGCTTACTAGCATTAGACAATAGCAGTACTGCAGGCTTTTATCTATATATGGTCACTCAAGGGTGCAAAAAAGACTATTTAAGTTTCAAAGTAGTGGTTCAAATAACAAGGAATGACATCATGATAGCCACATCTATCTATTATATACACGCTATGATTAGGTCAAACCTACCAACTGAAAGAAGCTTCAAAGTGTTTTGACTTTAAATATTTTCAAATATTTTATTTTCATAGTATTTATTTTCTACATTTAAATTCTGCTTATTCACATATTTTATCACATCAAACCTGTTAGCATTTCAAAGCTAAACCTGACTGCTTTATATGATGTCACAAAACATGTCATTAAACATGTTGTGCAGACTTTAAAATCCAAAGATGAGTGCATCTTCAGTAAATATTAATTGCTTTTTTTTTTAAATCCCTTTATTTAGTTTGTTTTACTCCAGATGTGTGTTGTGTCTTTACATACATTTCTTTTTATATTATGCCAGCATGTAGTTACAAATTGACGTTTTTTGGCCCAAAAATGTCTTCATAATGGATAAAATTCATTCACTGACATAGACAATGTTTTAACATTGCATTTGGTAACAATTTAAACACACTGTGTACTGCAGTGATGTCTGACAGAAAGGGTTAAAAATTGAGCCTAGTAGCATTCTTTAGTGTGAGGAGCAGGCTGCAACTCTCCCCGATCTAATCCACTTCCTCCCCAGGAAATGGAGAAGGCGGATTTCTGCCCACACTGCAATTTCCTCCCTCATTCTTTTTCTTTCTGTCTTTTTTTCCCCTCTCCTCCTCCGCTCTCTCCTCCTCCTCCTCCTCCTTCTCGCTCTTCCTTCCCTCTTCACCCCTCCTCCCCCCACCGTCAGAATAAATCTCCCTCTGAGTGCGGGGGTTAATGGATGACTTGTTTTCCAGCACGTGTGTTTATATAGCAAGGAAGAGAAAGGACGAGCAGAGGTGTTTTAGACCTTGTGAGCCGTGACAAAGACGTGTGGCTGGCTGTCTGAAAGAGGAGAGTGGATCCCCTTTAGCAGCAGACATAAACTAAACACTGCAGAAGAAAAAATGAAAGACGACCTGCAGATGTCTGAGTCTGCGTGAGCAACTGTGCTTGACATCTGATTAAAACAGAGTTCGACTTCCACGTGTCTGCGGATGTGAAGTGACCCATCAGTTTACTCGACAGGAAACCCAATGCGGACCTGTTGAGCGTTCTTCCTTTTTCTGCAACAATACAAAAGAGGAAGTGGGCTGAGGGAATTTCCTGTGCATCTCATCCAGCTTCAGCCTGACACCCAACCTAACGCCCCGCCAAGAGTCTTGAACTTCACACCGGCTAGAGAAAAACTGGTTAAATATTGACATGTGCACCAATGAAGCAATTCAGGGTTGGTCTTTGAACTGTTAGCCTATCTCTTGGCAGAGCTCCAACCCCGCCCCCTCTATGATTGGGTAAGCAATGAATGAGCAGATGCAACCAAACTCAAGTCCAGTAAAGCTGTGAATGTCACCCAGTTGCTTCACCAAGTTGTTCCCAAATATATTTCATCAGACTTTTTCCTTTGCAAGTTCAACTAAAGCCGGCTAGTCACTGTCACCTTGCCCTTCACTTCACAGCTCTGGAAAGACTAGGCTGTGTCAATGCTGACTGTGTAAGGTAGATGGAAGCTCTTCAACGGGTTTCAACTGATACGAACAGAGAGAAGGAAAGGCACCCAAATGATTTTTTAAAAATTAATGCTTCCACAAAAAAGCCGCCTGACTCATATCTTACAAATATGTTCACATTGAGTCTACTTTACATTTAAAGTATCACAATAAATGAAAGTCTCACAATCAGAAAAAAAACTGAAGAGAAAAACTTTTTTTCAAATAACACAATCCTGCTTTTCCTGTTTTGAATTGTGACTGAGTCATCCACGATACTGCACGACATGTCCATGTCAAAATGTTCTGATATCTGTTCTCTATTTGTGTCAAAATAACCTTCCCTCACCATTCAGTGATACAGAGATAAATGCTGATAAAGGGTGTCCAGAGACCACGCAAGCCATCTGCAGTGGCTGTCAGCATGTTAGTACTGTGGCTCAAACCGGACCCACCGTCACCTCAGAAACACACCTTTAGAGTTTCAGGACTGTATCTTGCATACTCGCAGTCTGGAAGCTTAATTGCTACAACCGAATGATGTAGTCCAAGTTATTCTTTTCAGATTAGTTCCCAGTCTGCTCTGGAGGACACGTGTTTAACAGTGACCCCGGGCTACAGCCAGTGTTTCAGGGCTTACTGTTTAACTCATATTCAGACTAAGACTTACAATTTTGTGACAAGAAACTGTTTATAGTCTACGAATATTAAAAAAATGAATAAAAAGATAAATGATTCTGGTAAATGGACTGGTTCTTATATAGCGCTTTTCTACTCATCTGAGCACTCAAAGTGCTGTACACAACTTGTGCATTCACCCATTCAGACCCATTCGCACAAGCACATCTTTCTAAGTGCTTTATAGCTAACATTCACTCACATTCATACTCCGATGGATGCATCGGAGAGCAATTTGGGGTTAGTATCTTGCCCAAGGATATTTGGCATGCAGACTAGGGGAAGTCAGGAATCGAACCACCAACCTTCCAATCAGTAGATGACCTGCTCTACCACCTGAGCTACAGCCACCGTGATCAGATTAAAGAAACTGTTTTTTTTAGATTAGCATTTCTGCCTTCCTCTTTTGTGGCCAAAGCACACTCTGATACGGCTGATCGATACTGCTGGATGCAAACAGAAGTAGAAACAGAATGTTCTGGTACCAAAAACCTTTATGCTGCCTATTTTGATTAGCAATAATCAAAATTATAAGAAATGTAAGTTTGCCAACATTACACACAACAAGCTGCAGGGTATAGAAGAGCAGATACGGTTGTGCCAACATAACCACAGAGCTAGCAAAGTTAAGTTACAGAAGTTTTCTTTCAACAACCTCATTTTAAGTTATTGAATGACACCTTTTGCACACGTGCTCATACACTGCGGGAGAACTAGCATCGGCCAAATCAATAATGATAACATCATTATTAATAACTGAACATTGTGTATCTTGTACAACTCAGAGATCGGCTAAGTATTGGCATAAATGCAACAAAGCTAACTTGAACGTGAAAGACTAGCTGGCTAACTGCCCCCTGTAATATAATGTTAGCTAGTGTTAGTTATCTTACTTGGTAACACAGGAAAACTTCCTGATATCCAGCATACCATCTATAAAGCTAGCTAACCAAAGGTTTGTAATCCCTTTATAGAGACGTCTTATTTGTCTAATCTCATTTTAAAGGAGTAGATTGGCCACCTGTGAGCGAGCACAGTTTAAGATAATTAAATAACTAAATGTTTTCATATTAGTAAACACTTTATCCTTAAGCCACTTGGTGACCAAGGATTTATTTGGTAGGGGTGCAACAATACTCGTATCGATATTGAACCGTTCGATACAGTGCTTTCGGTTCGGTACGCATATGTATGAACAATACAAAATTTTAAATTTATTTTACCAACTTTTCTTCTGACGATGCTGTCTGTGTTGAGCGCTCAGTGGATCTGCGCTCGACAGTGCAGCCTAGGCGGAGTAGTCGAACGCAGATCCACTGAGCGCAGGGCAAGCTAGCGAGACAGAAGCTAAGCTCTCCTTGCAACATGGCAAATTGAACCTCCCCCACCCTCATTCAGATCTGGCCTTTGGAATTATTTTGGTCTTCATGTGACGTCATGGACAAAAGTAAAACAGTATGTCGGATGTGCCACGCAATGCTCAATTACAATGGTGGGAACTAGTGCGTTAGCGCAGTTAGCTCGTTAACGTGTTGGCTGTCCAGCCCCACGCACGGGGCGATCCGTGATAGCTTGTTAACGGAGATTTACCGTGTTGTGGCGTTAACGTCATTTCAACGAGATTAACGCTGACAGCACTAGTGGGAACACAACGAATATGACTGCACATTTACTCCAACATCATCCTAGTGCAAAGACAAGTGGAAGCAGACAAAAACAACAAGCACGCATGCTAAAAACGTTACCCGAGTCATTTAGACCAGCGGTCCCCAACCCCCGGGCCTCGGACCGGTACCGGTCCGTGAGTCGTTTGGTACCGGGCCGCGAGAGTTGAGGCTCAGGGGTTTTATCGGTTTTCAGCGTTATTTTGTTATCGTTTTTATCGTTTACTCGGTTTTCCTGGGTCTTTTCACGTGTGTTATGAATAAATTTTCTTTTTTTCGGTACCGGTACTAGTTTTATTTTGTTGTATTTATCCGCGAAACCTTAAAGGCCGGTCCGTGAAAATATTGTCGGGCATAAACCGGTCCGTGGCGCAAAAAAGGTTGGAGACCGCTGATTTAGACAGCCGTTAGCACATGATTCTCCTTATGGGGACCTGATATGTTTAATATGCTGCTGAGAATATAGCCCAGAAGAAGCGTATAGTAAAGCTTTTATTTTGGAAAGAGACATTTCTCTGTAATAAACTCTCTTTTCCAAAGATGAGTGATTTCTGGATCAGATAGATTTTTTTTTTTTATCCCTTTGTTGTTTCAGCAACATTAAATTTAAAAACTGTACATTTGAGTTAAAATATATATTTATAATTTTAATAAATGACAACTTAAAAAGGCATGAACAGTTTTTTTGTATCGAAAAAATATCGTTGCACCCCTATTATTTGGATGTTGCGTTTAAAGATGTTTAAGAACTCCTCTAATTCAATGACCAGGGAACATGTAAAGTAAGGATCTTGTGTATTGAACAGACTTAATTTAAACACGGTTCCTTGTATTGCATGTTCTCTGGTCCATATTGTCTGTAGCTGTTATTGCAGTGCAGAAGGTCAGTCAGCTGTGCTCCAGTGGAAGCATGTGTGATTAAAAGCCTGACCCCAGATCTGCTTCAACGCCTCCCAGCTAAGAGACACAGCATGACCAGCTCAGCACTCATGCCGTGATAATAGCGAGTGTGCTGCCCTGACTGGATGTGATGAGTTTTAACTATTTTTATTTATTCATGTCCTCACTTTGATAGTCCATTACTTCTGCTTGCTGACCTAAACTCTCCGATGCCATCACCTCCAGAAGTTAAAACTGTGTCAGCAGGAGAGAGAGAGAGAAAAAAGCTCACCTTGACAGGGGATTTTTGAACAAATTATGAGGACAACTTCAGCTCTGGTTTCCCAGATCATCACTTAGGACCAAGCGGAAACATTTCCAGAGCAAGATACCAAAAACACTGACAAAAATCAATCTGTCCTGTTCAAATGACCGGCTGATCGATGCATGTGGGAGTGACTGGTCATCCTTTTGTGTGTGTGTGTGTGTGTGTTTGTGTGTGTAAGCAAGAGAGTGTGACTCACGCAGGTGCGCAGGCAGCCTGGCAGGCTCGTCCTCCATTCGGCTGGCTGGCCTCGCGGCGGGAGCATGGACGGGGGAGGAAGTAGAGTTTGGCAGCGGGTTCGCGGAAGGACTGAAAGAGCTCCTCTCCTGCTATGAATAGACACAGAGACACAAAGCATGGCTCACAAAGCTCTGCGATGCACCGGCCCTGAACCCAAACAGCACCACGCCGACTCGCCTCACCTCGCCGTGCACCCACACTAACGGCTAGCCTCGGCACACAGAGGAGACTGTGCGCCTGATAAACTGATGCTCAGGCCAGTTGAGCTGTGAAGTCACTTTCTGGACATCCAAATACCCAGAATGCCATGCATGCTTTAGGACATGTGCTGCACTGGACTGAGTTAAGGTCATAAACTAAGCAATGCACTGACGGACAAGATGTTGACCACAGACTCTCCTGCTCTTGGTTGTCAACGACCACAGTGCATTTACATCAGAAATCATGTTTTCTGTTTAAAGACAAACTGACTAATCTATGTGGTTTTTCATGGATTAAAGATTCGGAAACAGTTAAAAATGGCACATATTTGAACAATGACAGCTTTTTGGATTTTAAAAGCATCATCCTGAAATTGTCCAGTATAAACAGCATTTCTGGTTTTCATTTTCACTCGATGAGTCAAAATGTGAGCATTACTTTCATTGCTGGACTAATCTAGAAAAGAATGAATCACATCAACACGGTAGAGCAATAAAGTTGTTATGTTGAAATGCATGACTTTAACATCATGCATTTGGAGTTTTCGCTGTTTGCAAGGAAACAATCCTTTTCAGTGATTTCTGGGAATTTAGACACTCCACACATAAATATCTTTAGATAGGACATAATTAACACAATTGTTAGTCAGCGTCCTTGTACGGACGTGCGAGCGAATTCTGTGTATTTGCTTTGTTTTCTTTCAGATGGTTCACTGCGGTTTGCAAAAGCTTTAAAATGACATAATAACAAAATGATGTCTTATTTCCTTTCAACACAAAAATCCTTTTCATGGTTAGTCTTTCATAGGTGAGACTTTCAAAGATCTGAATAACATGAACTATCTCCTAAGAATTTCTCAGTCAATAGTCAGGCAACAATGGGAGTTTTTCACTGGTTTCTGCTGCTTGAATGTAAAGATTTTGTGCATTTTTATGAGAAATCTGCTTTTATTGTATTAATACCACTGTGCAACATTAAATGGTTAAAGCAGCTGTATTCTCCACTCAGCTCTGCTACTGTTTATGGCGTGCGTCGAACGCAGGCTAAAGGTATGAGGTTTTCCAGTTAACTGTAATTTTCTGTTGACTGGTTCCCTTTCCTGCAAAGCATGATTCCACCTAGGTTTCTTGAGGAAATGAAGCTCAGGGGTTTTTTTAGTTTGTTTTTGTTTTTGTTTTTCTTGCAGTTTCACCTTCCAGCTTGTTGTCACCACCCAGCTACTTCGAGACCTGCACAACAACTACATGTACCAGGAATTTCCTGTGGAACCCCAGCAATAATCTTCCAGTCTTCTATTTCCTCGTGTCAGAGGCAGAAGGCCTTGCTCTTGACATTCAGCTGTCTAAAAATTCAGCTGCCTGCGTCTTCACACAGCTTCGCCTGGGTCTATGAAAACGCGACCTCTGGGACCAACGGGAAGTGATTTGCGACAGAGCCGAAGGTGAGGGGGAGTCGTCCTCGCTCGCTCTGATGGTAAAAGTTCTCAGAGGGAAGTTCTGATCATTCCTCGGCAATCGTGCTCTGACATCAGACTCAGTAATGAGCAGACATCCCTCACGAACAAAACATTGTTTTTCGTTTTCAGTTACTGGACAGTGCGCATTGCTTTGAGCTATTTCAGTCTGACCTTGGCACCTCAAATAATATTTCTATTATTACATGTCCCAGTTACAGTGATAGACTTGGATTTTTGACTAATGTCCAAAAATAAAAGCACAAAGCCAGTTTTAGCGTGACAAAAACAATAATCGGATCAAAAAATTGTTGCAGGTTAATCGGCTATTTTTAGCATTCAGTCTCTGCTGATCAATATTGTCTCCTTGTCCTCATGCTGCAACCGTGTATCATCTTCATTAATGATTAATCGATGGATCACACAGATCACAACATGCTCTTGGAAAGCACAAAGTGGGTTTAAGTTGTTTACACCTGGTATGACCACCGGCTACAAAAGCCAAAATATTAGAGACGCACTGATATATCAGCTGATACTGGCTGCATTCGCCAAAACTGATGGCAGTCAATGATATTTACTTTTATTATCAGTTTTACATTGGCTAAATGTCTGACGACAGCGTAATAAAGTCTTTATAGTTCACTTATTTCTTTTGAATCAATACTAATTATTTGGTGATTTAAAGATTTTTAAAAATGCAGCGTGCCCTCTAGAGGTCACACTACAAAATGTCAACACTCACAACACGTTTTAAGGGTGTTTCTCATCTTTAAGCTGTATACAAGCTGTAGGTATTCAAAGTGCAGAATGAATATAAGCTCAACTTTTAGGCGACCAATAAAAGTAACTATCAGTGAGAACACAGAATACCACCGAGTGACTTATAGCCTGGTAGTGAATGCGTTAAACGCTTACCTAGAAAACTGGAGCCTGGAATGTCCACAAGTAACCAAGCGCCAGCTTTAAAGCTATGCGCAATAAGCAAATCACTTCCAGTGCGGACACAGCTTCAATTTTTCTTTTAAATCAGCTGCTTTTAATGCAAATTCCAATAGACCAGCAAATAGCTAACTTAGCCCAGTATAGGCCAACAGATAAATCGGTTGGTATCTAATTTTTTCAGACAATAATTTTATTCCTTTAATTTTATATCCCATTAAACACAAAACACACAAACAAAAAATTGGCCTAGCATCAGTATCGGTTTGTTGTTTGCAGTTAGCTAGCTGTATGTTTGTCGATAAAATAACTGTTCCAAATTTGTGTGAAGGCCTTTAAAACATGTAAGTCGCTTTTTATAAATATTTCTCTTCTCCCTGGGAGACCCCAGGGAATAAAAAACACTTTTTCAATAAATATATAAAATATCGGTATTGGTATCTGCCTAAAATGTCACAACTGGTGCACTTTATTAAATGCCTGCATTTGCCTGCAAACAGTTGCTATCAGAAAAAATAATAATTTGCATTGAATCATGTTGCATAATGATGCATGCACCTCTAATGCACCCTTTGCCTTTTTTTATTTATCTGTTTTTGATTAATTCCTCGTCGTTAAAAAAGGCAGGAAAAATCAACCATTCCCCCTCCACCGTACACTGTCTTTAGATGAATAGTTCAGTTCAGCTCAGGAACAAGCGTTTGCTTATCCATTAAATTCTGCTTCAGTTGCAGTCCTAACACCAACCTTCAGCTCATATAGTTAAAGGGGGGAAAGCTTTTTTTTTACTGATGCTACAGATACATGCAGGTTGCAACTCGTTCGCCCCCCGATCTCTGCTTACTTTTTTGGGGGGGTCGTCGGTAATTCACACAGTCACGACTTCTTCCAATCATGAGCAGAGTGGAGGCGAACTCTGAGCGTGGAGCCGCGAGCAACAGATGACTAGCAAAACAAACTGAATGGCGCTGTCTGCAGGAGGTGATACAACCCTGGCGGCTCTATCACACGCAGCGGAGACTCAAACCAAACAGTTGAAATTGTCTCCTGAAGACAAACGAGGGAGTGCGTTAAAAGGGGAGGGTGAGCGGACGGTGTTACCTTGTTCGCAGCGGAGGAGGATTCAGACATTATCTCCAGTCAACTTCTCTCCACTTTTCCGTCGCGCGCTGTTCTTTATCTTCTTTCCTTTCTTATAGAAACCCGCACAGCTGCAGCGCGAGCGGCAGCCCGACTGCTCGGCTTGTGTTTGTGGGAGAAGTTGTTTTTTTCATGTAGCCCGCTTCTTTTCCTTTTTTTTTCTTCCTCTTCCTTCCTTTATTTGCTGGCCGGGTCCATAGCGTGGTCGTCGGTGTGAAAACTTCTTTTGTCTGCGTGTGTTTTCCCTTCACATGTCGGCAGCGCGCTGGTTAATAATCCCTTCCTGGAAGAGCGAGACCGAAGAGAGAGAGAGAGCTCGACGGACACCTCTCTCTCTCTCTCGCTTTCTCTCTCACTCTCTCTCTCTCTCATTGATCTGGATGTGTGTAAAACGGCGAAATGACGTGAATTCCCAGCATTGAGCCTTGCCCCCTTTTAAAGGGAAACCCAAAGCAGGAAATCGCAGGCAGGTCGCGTAGCTACACACACAACTGCAGGCGAAGAGGCTAAAAAGACAGACTTGTTTTTTAATTTGCCTTTTCTTTTAAATCAAAGCAAATGCGGTTACACAATATGCTAAAGCCTCACGCTTTAATTAGGCAGACGCAAAAATGCGAGTGAGCGTAGAAGGAATACATGGATTTAATATGAGATGAATTAGTTCACATTTACTGTAAAATCACTTCTGCTTAACTCATACTTTTTAAATCCCTTGTACGAAAGGTGTGACTGCAGTAATACTATAAGAAACAAACATAAGACTAAAAATAATTTTAAAGTATTTCTTGTCAAGTGATTCAAAGAACTAGGCCACACCTCGCTGGGCTGTTTTGGGGTTTTTTATGTTTGTTTTTTTAGCTTTATGAGAAAAAGCATATAGACTGTATGTCGTAAATGGACACAGCTACCTCAGAGCTCTGTGTTTGGAAAAAGAGATGAAAAACAGCATTCTGCCTCTTTTATGTTTGCATAAAATCATCCCTGCATTTAGTGAGTCACAAATACACAACATTGGTAGCACAGATCAAAAGATTTACGGTTTCGCTACCATTTAAGCTCGGTGCTAACTCAGGTTAACTCGAGATTGCTGGTGCTACTCTGACTTTAGGGGGGCATTCCATATTGAACTCAGAATTTCTAATGTTTTCAGGACTACATCATAATATGTTATGTGGACTTGCATTCTTTCCAATGGCCAGCAGGGGGCTACTCCTCTGAACAGATATTTAGTAGGGGTGCAACAATATTCTTATCTATATTGAACTGTTCGATACAGTGCTTTCGGTTCAGTACGCATATGTATCGAACAATACAAAAGTTTTAATTTATTTTATCAACTTTCCTTTTGACGATGCTGTCTGTGTTGAGCGCTCAGTGGATCTGCGCTCGACAGTGCAGCCTAGGCGGAGTAGTCGAACGCAGATTCACTGAGTGCAGGGCAAGCTAGCGAGACAGAAGCTAAGCTCTCCTTGCAACATGGCAAATTGAACCTCCTCCAGCCTCATTCAGATCTGGCGTTTGGAACTATTTTGGTCTTCATGTGACGTATGACCCTGAAGGTAAGCGAGTCATGGACTAAAGTAAAACAGTATGTCGGATGTGCCACAATGCTCAATTGGTGGGAACTAGTGCGTTAGCGCAGTTAGCTCGTTAACGTGTTAACGCTGTCCAGCCCCACGCACAGGGCGATCCGCGTTAGCTCATTAGCGGAGATTTGCTGTGTTGTGGCGTTAACATCATTTCAGATTAACGCTGACAGCACTAGTGGGAACACAACGAATATGACTGCACATTTACTCCGACATCATCCTAGTGCAAAGACAAGTGGAAGCAGACAAAAACAACAAGCACCCATGCTACAAACTTTAGCCGAGTCATTTAGACAGCTGTTAGCACATGATTCTCCTTATGGGGACCTGATATGTTTAATATGCTGCTGAGAATATAGCCCAGAAGAAGCGTATAGTATAGCTTTTATTTTGGAAAGAGACATTTCTCTGTAATAAACTCTCTTTTCCAAAGAGGAGTGATTTCTTGATCAGATAGATTTCTTTATTTTTATTACTTTGTTGTTTCAGCAACATTAAATTTAAAAACTGTACTTTTAAGTTAAATATATATTTATAATTTTAATAAATGACAAATTAAAAAGGCATGAACATTTTTTTGTATCGAAAAAATATCGAACCGTGACACCAAAGTATCGAACCGAACCGTGAATTTTGTGTATCGTTGCACCCCTAATATTTAGAGATTTAAAAATCTAATATGGGTTATGACAATGCAGTTTGAAAACAATCTTGTTTTAGGCTACGTCCACACGTACCCGGGTATTTTTGAAAACGCAGATTTTTCTATGCGTTTGCACCTTTTGTCCACACATAAACTGCGTTTTCGGTCAGTGAAAACGGAGATTTTTAAAAATGCCGGCCAGGGTGGATATTTTTGAAAACTCAGATTTTGCATTTACGTATAGATGGGAAAAATGGAGAAAACGCAGCATCAAAGGTGTGCACATTTTTTGACGTCACACTGTGCGCCACGTTATTGTTTCGGTGAAATGAATTTCTACAATACTGTTACTGTTAATTGTACTTTCTGCAGTGTTTAAATGCTTACATATACACGTCCGGCTTGAGTGAGCATTCAACTGAATAATTCTGTTTTTCAAATGGGACGCACCAACAGAGATCCCCTGCACCGTGACGTCAGTAAACACATTTTTCTGATGACTTTATGACATTCATTCTGTAAACTATAGTCATTGTTAGAGATTCATAGATTTACATTGAAAGGAAGCACAAGTCTAAATCAGTCAGTCTAAATCTCTTGCCATTTTCTACACATCTTCCTATTGGTGTAACCGGTTTGTGAGTGTTTTCTAGAAATTCTTGGCTGTTGCTCAGTGAAATCTGATGGCGACAAAGAAGTCAAAAAGTGAGTATTGAACCAAACACCTCCATGTGATCGTGAGGCGATTGACTTGGCACCCATTCGCCAACTAGCTGAGTGGTAGTAAAACTTGAAAAATGCAACACAAACTGGAAACAGAGGATGTGTGCGTTCAAAATGTGCAACTTTTACTTAGATGGCAAATGGTCTCCATTTCTGGTTTGTCTTGCACTTTTCACAGTTTCACTACCAACGAAAGATTTGACTAGAGCCAGACTGATCGAGGATTTTTAAGACCAATACTGATATTTAGCGCTTTAAAAATCTGATATATCACTCACTGTTTTTTCTTTGACACAGACACACATATAGTTTCCTAACATTCGTTATGTCTTGTTGTTTATGAGTTTTTACAAATATAGAGTGACAGTGAAAAATAATCTTGTTTTTTTTATTTATTATTATTTATTTTAATATCGGCCAATTAACATCCACGATTGATGTAGCATCCCCTACCAATATATCAGTAGGGGAGGCTACATATGTTCTACTGGCAAGTGTTTGCTTATAAGTTGGTGTCTTCCATTCAAACTGTGGGTTCCAACATTTTCCTAGCAAACAAAACAAGACCAAAAAGGGTTTTTGCCTGCTGGTCGGGGAATACACTTCCATTCAAAATGGAAGGCAAGAGTGGTTACCGATCACATTGTTATTAGTCATCTGTAAGCACTAATAGCCAGTGTTGGGGAGTAACGGAATACACGTATTTAAAATACAAAATATGAGTAACTGTATTCCGTTACAGTTACTGTTTAAAAAGGTGGTATTTAGAATACAGTTACTTTGTTGAAATAAATGGATTACACGGCGGTACTTCCCTGTTTCATATTGTGGCGGGTCAGGACTGTTTGGGTTTTGTTTGACGGTAGTTCCAGGCGGCAGCGTTGTGGTTGCCATGGTTACAGGGCGACGCTCTCTCTCTGCGTGTTTCCTGGGTGAGAGAGGCCTTTTTGTTGTTGTTGTGCTAAGCTAATAGGCAGAATGCTACCGGTATAGCTCTAAAGAATGTAGCATCATGGGCAGTGTAGTCCGTGCTGCAGGGAGAATGGACTGCCATACACGTTATGTGTCTGTGAGCGAGGGAGGGAGAAAAAGGAAAAGTACGAGCTGTCATCGAGCAAAAACGGGAGCTGGAAGCATGTAAATATAATAATAACCACTGCAGCCAAGAAGAGAGCCTGACGAGCCCAGTTGTAAGTAAACTATTAAGACTCGACTGTACACCGTGTTCGTGTTTTCCTCTGAAACAATAAGTTCCGTTGGAGCAGCCTTTCAACGCCTCTCTCTGTCTCTCGTTAGCAAAGTTGACCCAGACAACAAAGTAAAGCTAGTTTTCGGCTACGAGCCGACACAGAACCCACCGTATTAGCCAGAGGTCCCTTTACTACGGTTCGGAGCCGCGGACCTTCAGTAACAGTAATAAATCACAGCAATAGTACATTCACGTAGTTGTAAACAGCATGATAATATATTAAGTAATCCAAAGTATTCAGAATATGTTACTCTCATTGAGTAACGTAACGCAATACGTTACAGAATACATTTTAGGGCATGTATTCTGTATTCTGTAATGGAATACATTTTAAAAGTAACCTTCCCAACACTGCTAATAGCTTGTTTTTCTGCCCCCAGATAATCAAAATTCAGTTGATATTGAAGAAGGAAACCGATCGATTATATAGGATATAGTTACTGTAAAATTGGTTATTTGAACCAGGTAATGTCCTCCAAAATAATTTGATTTAAACATCTTAATCAAGTAAGGTGCTATGCATCTTAGACTGCTGACCAAATGACTATATTGTAGGCTACTTAACCTGGTCATCGTGATCCTCTTGGTCAGATTTGTCTGTATGCCTTTATGATACTAAAGAAAATGATGCTTTTTCAGAGTAACAAGCATAATAGTTTCTGGTGGCAGCAGATGGTGGAAGAAGTGACAGGCAATAAAAAAAGAGGGGGGGGGGGGGGGGGGGGCGAGGGAATGGAAAAATCACTTCCAACATGTTTATACTCCTCGGAGTAAGGGAGGGGGACAGGAAGCAATGAAGCTGGTGGGGAATGTGCTGCACGTTAACAAGAAAATGCAGATGAGTGATGCCAGGGAACTTTAAATGTTCCTCCTGCTGCTGGAGGCTAAGACCTGGTGAACTGGTTTCCAGTGCTAATGAAACATATCCGTCATAATGTACTGGAAGTTCATCTAAATGAGAAAATCAATTTAAAAGTCGACAGTAAGTTTTTACATGAATTTCCGGTTAAAATACAGCACATATTGATTATAATAGGCAATAAGCCCAATCCTTCTTTTTGCATGTTTGACATGGAAACAAACTGCAGGCAGGAGCCGTTCTGCTGCATGTTTCAAGCTGGTGGGACTAACAGATGGCAATAATGGGATTACAATAATCGGATTTTTAAAAGTGGCATATGTAATCTTAAACACCTACTGTAAAAACACAGTAATCTGATTACAGACTCTTTGAAGAGAAGAATGCAGAAAGCATTTAGATAAAATTAATGAGACTTGATTTTGTTATAGCGTTACTGGAAATGTCTTCAGTCTGTTCAGCTGTGAAGCGGAATAAAGCCTTCTTTCTTTCCCTGTTCAGTCGAGGTGTGGGATGCATTAGGAGATCATACAGCGCAGGGACGCCCCCAAGTGGACATCAGCAGCATTACAGCATCAGTCCAAGATAAAAATAGTTCAGTTTCGCTTTCCAATCATAAGAAATGATACCACATATCACATGCAAGGAGAACATAAGTTTTCTCCTTGCATGAAGCCAGCGGCTGTAGTCAGGCCGTGTTTTGATCTCCCAGGTGGACGTTAACGCAGGCAGAGCTCGGACACGATGGAGACAGAAATACTGAGAATGATCTGCGCCAATCAAGGAGCAGTCAACACGGAGGATTTAGTGTATAATCTGTTTTCCGGCGATCCCACGAAGGTGTCGGAGATCATATCTAACCGAGAGAAATTTGCTCGGTGTTGTCCAAACGGACAGCCGAAGGTGGTGGCCAGGACCCGCCTGAGACTTTGCAGAGCCAAAGACTGCCCGGGGACGTGCAGGGGTCTGCACCTGTGCAAAAACTTCCTCTTCGGATTCTGTGAGTTCAGTCAGCTCAGGTAAATATGCTGGACTCAAAGTAAATTATAGTTTACTGCATTGGAGTATTATTATTTCTGCACACTGTATCTGTATACAGAAAGCTGCATCTGACAGCTCAGGTGGAGGCAGGATTTCAAACTCTTTTATCGTGTAAACCTGATATCTGCATCGGTTGCTACTGACAACAAACACGGTTTTGACACAATGGACTGAACCATGTTGTAATTGGGAGGAAAACTATGCAATGGATATTTCCACACACCTGCCACATATATTTTAATAACTCAAATAACAGGAATAGAAATGAAGACACAAACAGATAAACAAGAGGAGCCTACAGAGAATTTATAGAGCTGTTCTTGAAAAAACAACCAAAATCCTTTAGACATATTTTCTCTGATGTTTTTTTTATGTGCAGCTACAACATCAGCTTAGCTTAGCAGTTAGAAAAAAGAGTGGAAGTGAAAGGAAAATGGCTTTACAGTGTGTTGGGTTGAATTTTTGTCTCAATTTTAAATGTTAAAGGGATTCTAGTTCTACCCAGCTATATATAAAAAGCTGGTATTGGACTAATCCCTGTCCCAAAACCTAAGTTTGACATTTATGTAATATTACTACCATGATTTATTAGGCTGTCATTTGATAAAACCCTTTGGTTTTAAGCACTAACAGCCTCAAAAACAGCTGACTTTGTTCCAGACAGATAAGCTTTCATAATCATCCCACAGTGAGAGACATCGGCGCATTTAAATGTATTCCACTGTTTTTATTTCTGGTTTGGGTTTTTTCTTCTTAACTGAGCAAATGGATGCTAGCACTCACAGCCACGAATCAGCTGTATGGATTCTGTTATAACAGGAGGGGCTGCAGCTTCTCCCATGAGCTGACCTCTGAGCATAACCAAAGACGTCTGAGGCAGCATGAGCTGGAGAGCCTGAGCCGAGAGGAGCTGTGCACCCTGCTGCTGCAGAGTGACCACACACTCCTTCCTGCTGTGAGTCTTACTACCGAGCACTCAATCAATACTGGATCTGCTGATCAAGCAGCCTTTCTTTAGACACGTTTTCTTGTCATGCTGATATCCAGCTCAACCTTCCCACCAACTTCACAAAATACAACAATATTAAAAAGCTTGAAGAGTTTTTCTGTTGCAAACAACTTAATAAGAAAATGATCCCACATTGACCGATGACCTCAGTAAAAATATTCCCAATACGTTAAGGATCTTGGGCACCAGTTTCACATTTTATTTATTTATTTAGCATTTTGCTAACTTTAATTTATCGTGCATTTATTGCTGCGATAAAGCAAAGTATGATTTTGGGTTATACCTACTTACATGTGGGTGCTACATGTCCTCAGTTGCTCAGTCAGATCCGCCTCTCGCTTGCTAGTTAACATAAATAATGGATATAACATTGGCCATAACCATCTTTTATATACAGGCTATGATTGTAACCACCTTTTCTTTTCTTCTCTCCATCAGATATGCTACGACTACAACAACGGTGATGGAGAGTTCGGCAGGTGTCGGGATGGTGATGGTTGCAGGAGGCTCCACATCTGTGAGACCTACATCAGCCGTGAATGCAGCTGCTGGAAGAACAACGATTTTAATGCTCCACAGCCATTCAGAGCTTTGAAAGCTAGAGGCGTTCCTGACACACTCTTTCAGTCCTTGAAGGCTGCTTATGCAAATAAACAAGCTTTGAAGCTGGCTGGAACCCACAGGGAAGATAGAGTCCACAGAGGAAACTGCTCCAGTGGTGAAGTCTCTGCTAATGACAACAACACTGATGAAAGCAGTCTTTTTGGTAAGAGCAAAAAGCGGCCACGCCGTTGGGATAGAGGGAAAGACGGTAACCTGGTCAACCGAGAAAACGCCCGTTTCTCAAGTGACATTCATGCAGCTGACGATGAAGCTGCAAAAGCCAACAAAGGGCACAACAAGAGACAGAGGACCATTAGAGGTAAATCTGGAAACACTTCTGTGGGGAGATGAACTAAAACTGCTGTCTGAATGAAGCCTGTGAAATATCTCCTGTTTCTTTCAGATAAAACAGAGATCTGCATGTACTTCATTAAAGGTCACTGCAAACATGATGGTGAGAAAGTCACGGTTAGTAAGTGTTTGAGGCTTTAATGTAGTTCTTTCTTGACTTTGATCAGCTGTCTTTCTTCTTAGATCGATGTTTTAAAGCTCATGATAAGATGCCGTACCGATGGCAGGTCCAAGAGGGACACCAGTGGACTGATTTGCCCGACAATGAGACAATTGAGAGAGACTACTGTGACCCCAGTAACTCTTACAGGTACTCACACGATTAAATTTAGTGGGATTGAACTTCTTCAGAGATTTATTTTACACAGTCTGTTACGGTTTGGAGGAGGACCCAAGCGCAGGACTCCGGGCTCAGATGCACACAAGAAAAATTTATTTACAATTCACCAGGTACAGCTGCGTGAGGGAAAAGGGGCTCCAGGGAAGTCCTGGGGAAAAGCACGCGTTCTTCAGATCATCCACACACAACACGTTCTCACTCCAGGGAGCTCTGTAGACAGGGAGACGGGGTTAAATGCAACGCACAAAGGAAACACACTTAACTCGACTTGCAGTAGCTTGGCTTCACTAACGCGTGATAGACAACGATCCGGCGAGGAACAGCAGTCACCTCCTGGCTTAAATGCTGATCATCTTCATGAGACCCAGGTGTCTCATCTCCCGAGGGCGTGAACCCACGGCGAGAGAGAAGAGGAGAGAGAGTGCAGCTGATCCGCCTGGCCGTGACACAATCATCCCAATGTTTTTAGATATTAGGCTTTTCCATATTTTCTTTCATATATACACTGATAAAATAACAGATGCTCATTTTAAACTTTGACAAAGTTTAAAAAAATAATAATTTGAAACTTTAACATAATTATAAAACAAAGAGAAAATATGAAGTGAGACAAGATTTTCTGTTGCTACAGGAGAATCCTTTCATTGAGTGTTTCAATGCACAAAGATTTTGGTAGAACTAATGTTAATACTTTCTTGATTGTTTTTTTGCAGTAGCACCAGCCCGGCCGTGCACTTTGACACGATGACGTTTGGACAGAACAAAGTGCGTCGACTCTCGACAGAAAACTCGGTGATTGAGCCGACCTTCATCCACACCACAGAGTGGCTTTGGTACTGGCAGGATGAGTTTGGGAGTTGGAACATGTTTGCATCTGCTGTGAGTAACTACAGAGTGTTTGCAGAAATTTTGGCAGATTGCTAAAAATTAACCCACAAGGACCCAGAACATTTTTAATTGACGTCAATTATGAGTGATGTCAATCATACCAAATGGACCACCTTTAACACACTTCTGAAGCTTTTTAAATAATAGCTCCTCCCACTGTCAGAAAACTGTTTCTGGTTGTTAGTGATGATGTATGAACCCTGCTTTTGGGTCCAAACTTCTACTGTGTTCATTACATGTTTTAATGCTTCTCATCTTGTTCTGTTTAATCTGAACAAGCCCTTAAAAATAGTCAGTGATCACTGTCGACCTCTCTGCATTTTTATTAGCACTGTTCATATGCAGCATGTTTTAAAACTCAGTTTTTAAAACCTTAACTACAGCCCATTGCCCCACGGTTTGCAAGACACCAAATATTGGAACAGGTCAGAAAAGAATCACTTTGAGGCTAAGAAAGATTAAAATGGGTAGATGAAGCTGAGGATCAGGAATTTTTCATAGCAAACAATCCAAACCATGCAGCAGTACATTAATGACTAATATTGTAGATAGATTATCTTAGAGGTTCAAGTTCAAGTTCAAATTTTATTCGACACATGCAGTGGCAGGTTGCCCTGCAGTGGAATGAACCCGCCCACCGACCTTACACACACAACACAGACATCACATGGGGATGCAAGTCAGAGAACGGTTGCATTACAGAAAAAACACTGAAATGGACACTACAATGGGAAAGTACAAGAGGAAAAACAGAGACCTCTACTCATGCTGGGCTATAGGAGGACAGCATGAGAACAGGAAACAAAAAAACTCCTCTGCACAGAAAGCACATAAATGTCCACAGTACAACATTATAGAGCACGCGACCAGCAACAAGGTTGGGTAGGGGATAAGGAGTAATTCCAGGCAACACAGCAGCCATCCTGCGCTGACTCTCCAGCGCGGGCCCAGACCCGCCTCGTGTTCCCAGGAGGCAACAAGCATCGAAGGCACTAACTCCTGACTGAAGTTTCGTCCATTTACAGGATCTTTTTCCTGCCATGCAGTTGCATTTGTCTCTGGCTGTCGGGAATCTCATGTTAACCTTTCTTGACAGGAAAAAAAGTTTGCTTCACTGTGCTAATGTGTTTATATTATGCTAACCATAGCTCTGTAGCTACCCACTAGGTAGCACAGCATTATATGCAAGCAGTGTTGGGCAAGTTACTTTGAAAAAGTAATTAATTATAGTTACTAGTTACTTCTTCAAAAAAGTAACTGAGTAAGTAACTGATTGACAAGATTCTAAAAGTAATGTCTGAAAAGTAACTATTGCGTTACTTTAAAAAAAAGTGTTTAACCCTCTGAGGTCCAGGTTATAATTGGCCATTTTGAACTACTTCTGATGTTTCTTCTACATTTAACCTTTCAAAACTATTTATGTTGAGTCTGTGCTTCCACAGGCTCCGCTAGTTTAGAGACTTATTCCTCATGAAGAACGAAAACAAGACCGGTCTTTTACTCGCTAGCAAGGGAGAGCTTGGTCAGAACCAGGCTATGGAGCTAAGCTGTGTGTGTGTGTGTGTTTTTTGTGTACCTTTCTCATTTTGTAGTCCAGACTCCTTCTCAATTTTCCCACTTAAAGCAGTTTCCTTTTTTCCCAGGATTGCTAACCCAGCCTTCCTCTGTGTGCTCACCTGCACCTCTCACTCCGTTCTCCTCTCCCACTTCTCTTCAGCTTTGTCCTGTGTTTTCCCACTGTCTCATCTTGCCATTTCACTCCAAACATGGCAAATGTCACTCAGACAGTCTCCTCAAAAGTCATCTTCAAACACAGTGAAGTTGCAGCTTGCTGGAAACGCATCTCCATCCATCCATGATGATGGGTTTTCTCCATGCTGATGCCGTTTGCACACACTGCTGCTGGACCTCTCTGCTCAGGACTCTGTTGTTGTAAAAATTATAACAATTCACTTTAACTATTTCCTTTGCCTTGTTTGGTATCATCCTTTTCAGCACAACCTCACGTGTCTGAATTTACAGTTATGTTTTCAATTTGACATACTGTATTAACACAATTGATCTAAAATCAGGCAAAAAACATAAAATCCGAGTAGAAAAAGTTATATTTTGTACTGTAACAACCAAAAACATGTTTATCGAATCATATTTCATAACTTTAAAAACAAATATAAATTGTGAATTTTAAAATCATATGCACAAGTTTTGCAAACAAAGTTATTTGCAGCCGTTTACCTTTTACCCTTTTTAAAATAACCATCTCAAACTATTTACAGAACGATCAGCTGTTCTCCATTCAATAAGATGCCACACAAATTATTTGTGCCACTCCAAATATTTCTGTCCACTATAAAGGAGAACATCACAGCTGCGCTGTCCTTAGACAGAAAACGTGACGAAACTATTCAGGAAAAATGGCGCATTTATATAGTTTGTCATGACTCTGGTTTTACGTGGCCTATCAACACAATTTAAAAACTGGTATATATCACCTTGTTGGTAATATGTCTGCATTTATAAATTAGATGGAAGCTATCTGCAAACCTTAGCCAATCTCTCTGTGAGTGATTAGAGTCAGTCCAAGTCTGACTGCAACTGGTTTCAGTAAGTTTGCCTCCCGTCAGACAACCTTGCACTCAAACGTGGTCACAAGTGTGCAACAACCTCAAGCTCTGGGCAAAAATGTATTCACTACAAGTTGTAGTTGGTCACAGAATATAAATAAATAAATCAATAAATCACCAGGCAGCCACCAGTGTTGGTCAAGTTACTTGAAATAAAAGTTCCCCAAAAAGTAATCCCGTTACTTTACTGATTACTTATTTTCAAAAGTAATTAATTACTTAGTTACTTAGTTATTTTTTAAAAACATGATTTACAACCTGAATAGGTGATAAAGTGATAGATCTTTCAGCCCAATTCTACTTTTTCTGCATAATCCATCATACAAAATGTAATCAAATGGAAAAGTCTCTTTTTAAAACTTGTTTTATTAGTTTTAATCTTTTAACTTTATGCATCAAGCAGAAATTAAATTATATGCAACATTCTCTGACTGGAAGAAATTAGTTTAACATTTAAACCTATTTTCTGCACATTCCAGCACATAAAATAAAATATTTTTTGTGTTTACACTCAGTCTCTCAAATAGATGCAAGTAAAACACAGCAGAAAATAAATAAAGTCAAAGACTAGCGGTCCTGTTGCTCTATTTTCACCTGTAAAGCAGGAGTGAGGTAGGCGGAGGTTTACCCTGGTGCAGGTGTGCCGCGGTGGTGAGTTAAAGAATCTGCGAGTTTCTCTGTGAGTTTCCCATTATGTCGTAGCTACTCGGTGCTTGCTCGAAAGTTTAGGGTTTTTTCGCTGTAAAAAGAAGTTTTCTTCCCACGCACAATGGACACTAATGTTTTTGTCACTTTTTATGGAATCAAACTCAAAGTAAGGTCAGTACTTCCACGCTTTAAACGCTGCACGCTCATACTCTCTCCCGCACTTGATATATGATCCATTGTTGATCTGCACACAGCTGTTGTCACGAACGTCGCACTCGCTTACGTCACTGTCATGAGACATTCTCGCAAAAAAATCGCGGTTTTAGTAACGCAGTAACGCAGCGTTCCTACGGGAAAGTAACGGTAATCTAATTACCGTTTTTGCAATAGTAATCCCTTACTTTACTCATTACTTTAAAAAAGTAATCGGATTACAGTAACGGATTACAGTAACGGATTACAGTAACGGATTACAGTAACGCGTTACAAGTAACGCGTTACTGCCCATATCTTGCAGCCACCAATTTTTACTCCAGTCTTATTTTTACTTGCGTGATAAGCCACAGGCTAATCCAGTTAGCGCTGTCAAGCTAAGTGTGTCCAGTGTTGGATGATCGTCAGTTGAATGTAAACATTATCTCAGCACGAGGGTCCATGAAACCAGCTCTCTTGTTCATAGTATTTCCAGAATATTTTAATTTAATTCATGAAGTATTCATATATGTTACAGTATTACCACGCAAAATATTACGATACTATGGTGTATCAATTTTTCCCTCATCCCTATGGTTGGCAGTTGTCCTTTTCATATGAACTGTTCATTGTTCATATGCCGATGCAGGTTTCCTTCAAGGTTAAAAACACGTTTACTGTTCTCACTTTGCAGATTGGTGGACACGAAGCAGCAGACATCAACAGTGCAAAGCTGGAGGAGAAGTTTCTGGCCAATGATAAAGACGTGGTGGAGTTCACTGCTGGTTCACAGTCATATTCACTCAGTTTCCAAGGTAAACAAATAGGGAACCATGCATACTTCTGCATGTTAAAATATAAAATCGGCTTTATAGTTGTTGTGCAAGTTTACTTTTTTGCCCCTCAGACATGATGCAGACAAACAAGCACTACGGCACCAAAAGGCTTGTTTGTAGACGGCCACGTTTTGTCTCTGCTGCAGATGCCCTAAAAAAGAAAGTCAGGTACGTCATCCCAAAATCAGCTCCACCAGACTTCCTTACTTTTTTCTAAATTCATTAGATACTTGAACTTTCTTGTCATCTTTATTCCAGTTGGAGATGGGATTTGGTTTTTACACCAAGATCTCTAGAGACCAGCATATTGTCTTGAATCTAACGTAATTTCTATTCAATACTGATAGGTAACCATGCCAAAGTACTGATATTGCCTTGGTCTTTAGAGTCAAACAAAGCTCACTAACCAAAAGCAAACAAATAAAAACAATGTTGCTGTTGTAGCGTACAGCTTCATAAAGCTTGACAAGAGCTGATGCTGGATCCAGGAAAGTTGTAAACTTAATTTTAAACAAAAATAAAATCGGCTTCTATAAAAATGACATCATTAAAGTAAATTTGAACTCTTTCTCTCTGCAGAAGGTCTTCAGTTCAAACCTCCACTTCAATACCAAAAACCTGGGACAACACACAGATCCCTCAAACAGGATGCTCGGTATTGTAAAAACCATAAAATATAACTATTCTGTTGTAAGTCACACTCTTAAATTTAGATGTTTTCAAAATTAATTGTATTCTAATAATATTAATAACAGAAGTAAGCAAGTAAATTTACTGACAAATAGACATGAGGACAAAATGGTGTTGGCGTTGAAGATGCGAAGCTTTTCATTGGACGGGATGAATTCATTTATTAGAAGGACAGCTCGTAAAAATGAGTTAGAAGCAGAAAAAGACAGTTTATTAGGAGGTTTTCTGCTTCTTCATGTTCGTTCACTTGAATGTTTTATTCCTGTTTTTTATGGGGTCTTTTTATCTTGTGACAAATTCTTAAATCATTTGAAAAGGAATGAAGTGCAGCCGTCTGGCTAATCTGACGTGAGAACAGAGTTTCTGTTGTAAGTGGTGTAGGAGGAGAAAAAAAACAGCCGATATGTGCTGAGCAGTAGCTCCAGTTTTTACAAAACGTTAGGTAGCAATTTATTCAAAGTAAACAAGCTAAAACTGTCACGGCGAGTGAGATGAGCCGTGTGGAAAATAAAGGAGGATCCAAACGCAGGCACTTGTACAGGTGTGAGGGTGGTTTATTAAACACAAAAAAAGGAAATGGGCGAACGGAGCAAAGACTAAACTAAACTGGGAACAAACTGACTACAGAACACGAACCTGGACACGAATGAGAGCGGGCGGAAACAGATGACGGTTGACTGCAGGGAAACACACAGATGACGGTTGACTGCAGGGAAACACACAGATGAAGCAGGGTGGATACACAGACGGACCAGCGACTACAAACACAAAAGACACGACTAAAATACACTCAGAGAAACACAGGGAGATTACACACAGGTGGGGGACACAGCTGGGAGTCATTAACGAGACGACAGGTAAAACTGAACACAATGACATGAGACGCAGACCTTCACAGTAAAACAGGAACAAGAAACCATCACACTAAGAGGCAGACTCGACATTGAGAGACAGACAGAAAATGACACATGGAACTTAGACCAATACAAAGCAGACACAACCAAAGAACAAATCCTAAACACAAATAAACAGAAACATGAAACACTAATAATAAACATCATAATCATTAACACAACAAGAAAACAATCCCTGATGCAAAATGAAACCAAAACATAATAAACTCAAAATACTGGGTCCAACGGTCCCAGAACCGTGACAAAAACATACAATTTAGCATTGCTAGGCATTTATTTCTTTTTTGTAAACAAAAGTACTTTAGTATTTTTGAATAGGCTGAAAAAGTATGTTACATTAGGCAGCCTAATTATTCTTTAATTATTATTAAGAAACACATTAGCTGATTGCTGTTAAGCATTGGGATGGCAATTTGTCCCTATTCAATTCAATTCAATTTAATTTCGATTTATTTTATTTATATGGCACAAAAAACTCACCTTAAGGCATTTTATATATTAAGTTAAAACCTTCCAATAACACAGAGAAAACCTCAACAATCAGACAACCCCCTAAGAGCAGTGTTGGGGAGTAATGGAATACATGTACCACCGTTACGTATTTAAAATAAAAAATATGAGTAACTGTATTACCGTTTATAAAGGTGGTATTCAGAATACAGTTAATTTGCTAAAATAAATGGATTACACAGCCGTCTTTTCCTGTTTCATATGTTAGGCTGTCCCCTCTCTATTTTTGGTAATTCCACGCTGGTGGAAACCCAAACAAAACATTAAGAGGCTCTAATGCCTGTGTCTCAATCTCGCGTCTCATAATGACGTGAAGAAATATTTTTTTCAATGATTTAACATGAAGGCAACAGGCAGACTGCCAAACCTGCCATACCCATTATGTGTCTGTGAGCGAGGGAGGGAGAAAAAGGAAAAGTACGAGCTGTCATCGAGCAAAAACGGGAGCTGGAAGCATGTAAATATAATAATAACCACTGCAGCCAAGAAGAGAGCCTGACGAGCCCAGTTGTAAGTAAGCTATTAAGACTCGACTGTACACCGTGTTCGTGTTTTCCTCTGTCTCTCGCTAGCAAAGTTGACCCAGACAACAAAGTAAAGCTAGTTTTCGTCTACGAGCCCGACACAGAACCCGACGTATTAGCCAGAGGTCCCTTTACTACGGTTCGGAGCCGCTGACCTGTTTTATATACGTGTGGAATAGTTTTCTATACGAGATCGCTGCAAAACATGCAGCCTGACCTAATGTCCACCTACTGTTACTCATTTATATTAAGATTTAAACATCTAGTTGGTGTTGGTATGGCGAGTAACCTTCAGTAATAAATCACACAGCAATAGTACATTCATGTAGTTGTAAACAGCATGATAATATATTAAGTAATCCAAAGTATTCCGTTACGTTACTCTCATCGAGTAACCTAACGGAATACGTTACAAAATACAATTTGGTGCATGTAATCTGTAATCTGTAGTGGAATACATTTTAAAAGTAACCTTCCCAACACTGCCTATGAGCGAGCACTTGGCAACAGTGGGAAGGGAAAAAACTCAGTTTTAACAGCAGGCTCAGGGAGGGGAGGGGCTATCTGCCACAAGCTATTGAGAGGAAAAGCAGAGAGCAGAGCACTTGTTGTTTTCATTGTCATTGTGAATAAAAATATTTAATGTGCCTGTTTTTGTTTTCTCATACAGCGAATCTCACTCCAGCCCAGCTCAGAAGAATTTAAGGAGGCTGAAGCTCTTTTCTATAAAACCATGAAAGACTGTGACATCACCAACATTGAGAGGATTCAGAACAAAGCTCTATGGGAAAACTTTCAGATGTACGTATTTCATTTAATGTGCACCCATCTTTCACTGTGAGTATAAAGTTACTGTACCACTGCTGCCAGCTAAAGTGAGGTTATGATTGTGTAACTGATATGACTGAGCTTTTTATTAAAGTGTATATAGTATTACCAGCTGTCAGTTTGCAGGCATTCATTTATGCACCGCTCTGTTAAAGCCCTGCATTTCATTCAGGATTCATTCAGAGATGGCCTCACATTTGACCAGTGATGAGAATAACGATGTTCTAAGTAACAGCGTTACTGTTTTCAGTAACGAGTAATATAACTAATTACTACTACCTCTCGTTACAACGCAGTTACTAAAATGCGGTGCGGTCGCGTTACTATTTTTCAACAAACTGACGGTTGAAGCTGTGTTCAGGTTACCGCATCTTATATCAGTTGCACGGAAGTAGCTGTAAGTAATCTGGACGCTACAGCTTTAAGCAGCTGTGCGCGCTCCTGCGGACGGTAATCACTTTCTGCCCGCCGATCACTTTTTGGCAAAACACCTGGAGCTAAGGGGGCAAAACAATCGCATGAGTGCTGCTGTTTGACTGAGGAAGAATAAAGTAGTCGTGGTAAGCCAATCACACGACCACTTCAAGACAAAGCAACAAGGTGATATATACCAGTTTTTAAATTGTGTTGCTAGGCCACGTAAAACCAGAGTCATGATAAACTATATATACATGGCATTCCATTTCCTGAATAGTTTCGTCACGTTTACTGTCTAAGGACAGCGCAGCGAGACCTCTGCTAATGACCTTATGTCAGACCTGCAGGTATCAGGTGTGATGTTCTCCTTTATAGTGGACAGAAATAATCTGTGTGGCATCTTATTGAATGAAGAACAGCTGATTGTTCTGTAAATAGTTTGAATTGGTTATTTAAAAAAGGGTAAAAGGTAAACGGCTGCAAATAACTTTGTTGTTTGCAAAACTTGTGCGTATGATTTTAAAATTTACAATTTATACTTGCATTTAAAGTTATGAAATATGATTCATTAAACATGTTTTTGGTTGTTACAGTAAAAAATATAACTTTTTCTACTCAGAGTTAATGTTTTTTATCTGATTTTAGATCAATTGTGTTAGTACAGTTTGTCAAAATGAAAACATAACTGTAAATTCTGTTGTGCTGAAAAGGATGATACCAAACAAGGCAAAGGAAATAGTTTTTAAAGGTGAAATGTAGAGGGAGAATTGAAAGTAGTCAGAAACAGCCAATAATGCTCTAAAATTAAACATTTTTTAATGTAACGTAATAGTTACTTTTTCTAGTGATTAATAACTTTTAGAATCTTGTAACTCAGTTACTTTTTTGAAGAAGTAATTAGTAACTATAATTAATTACTTTTTCAAAGTAACTTGCCCAACACTGCATTAGACTGTAGAATACTTTGGTATACAGAGTTCATGGTTGACTCAGTGACTCCAAGGTGCTCAGGTCCTGTTGTTGTGTAAAAAACCAAACAAACCCAAATCGTCGCGCCTCCACCACGGAGCTTGAAAGCTGGTATGAGGTGTTTGTGCAGAGACTCTGATGTGCACTGTGGCCAGACATCTCTGCTTTCTGAAGGACATTATTCCAGAAATCTTGTGGTTTGTTCAGATTTTGCAAACCTGAGCTGAACATTTAAGCTATATTTTCAAAACCAGAAGCTGCATCTGTTGTTTATACAGCATTTAGCTGCATTTAGCATTCAATGCTATCCTGCTTTCCGCTTGTGGCTACAGAGACTGCTGCTGCAGATGTATATAGTATATATACTGTAGATGTGTAGATGTCTATAGTACATTTATTCACTTTATATTCCCACACTTACTGTACATGTACCAGTTAGAGTTAGTTTTATCCTGTCTCCTATTTCAAGGCAGAAAAATCAAATGAAGAGCAAAAAAAGAGATGGAAAGGTGATGGAGAAAAAGCTTTTTCATGGCACTGACTCCAATTATGTAGACACCATCTGTCACCACAACTTTGACTGGAGAATCTGTGGAACTCATGGAACGGCTTATGGCAAAGGTGAGTTAAAACGGTTATTGAATATTCAAATTATGTTTTCAGAAAAAATACATTTAAAATCAGAAATTCCAAACATTCTCATTTCAATCTTGCAGTCTTTTTTGTGACACCCTTGGGTGCTGGGAAGTGATACTTTAAAAAAAAAAATAAACCAAAGGCTTTGTTTGTTTCTGTTTATCACTGAAGAAAATAATCCTTAGCTCTTTGTCTTTTCCCACAAATAAAGTTTTGATAATTGTATCTTTTGGTGTCTAAACACAGGTAGTTACTTTGCCCGTGATGCCAGTTACTCCCACAACTACACCGGAGACACTGATGTGAGAGACATGTTCATCTCACGGGTGCTGGTGGGAGACTTCACCAAAGGGTCCTCTGATTATCGCCGACCTCCTTCCAAGGATGGAGGGGGCATAAACTTCTATGACAGCTGTGTGAATGATGTAATGGACCCCTCCATATATGTGGTGTTTGAGATGCATCAGATCTACCCCGAGTATCTGATCCAGTACAAGACCACAAACCTACATAATGTGCACATTGGCAATGCAGCAACTACAGCAGCATTTAATCAAACTACTAATAATTCTTGTGTCATTGCTTAACAAAAGTGGTGCAAAAAGGGGGTATGCAGTGTCTTGAAATGGAAATTTTATTTTGAAGGAGCTTAATAGAGTTTGTGCTGAATAATTTAATCATATGCAAACACATACCTGAAAGCAAACAAGCACAAAAAAATCTTTAAAAAATAAGCAGTAGATATTAATGACAGATATGTTCACAATAGAAAAGAACTTTTACTTACTTGTGAGCTGGTCTGTACTTAATGTAGATTAACAGTTTATGATTAATTAGCTTCTCAGTCAGATGATATTAAAGCATTTTAGGTTAAATTCAAATGATGGGGAAACCTTGATGAAAATGCTGAATGATGAATGGTTTATATTTTACATTTTCCTGTTGCACTTTATCATTTCTATTTCTGTTTTTGTTGTTTTAATGCTGAAGTTTTTCCACCTTGACCAAATGTAAAATGATTTTCATTTCCTGTCACTTTGTATTTATGAGCATATTGAAGATGAAGAAAAAGGTTGGCACCATCCCATTTGCTGAGGTGTTGTTTATAGAAAATAGACCAACCTTTATACAGAATAATTAAAAAACAGCAGGAGTGAGTTAACCTTATCAGAAGAAAAACCTGAGTGCTTTCCTCATGATTATCTTCGTAGGTTTTATATGTCTGCCACATTTAGTGCTAATTATACAAACAAATCATAAAATGTCAATTAATGATAAAGGACGCTGTCCTTGCATATTAGACCATTAGAGTCAGAAGTTCTCGTAATGACTTGTCCGAGACACATGCTGGATTATGTGTTGGTGCCTGATGGTAGCAACAAGAAGCAGGGACCAACTTTTGAGAACACGAATAGAAACAAACAGCAGCTCTGTGTTTGGAAAAACCTAAAAAAAAAAAAAGAGAAAAATATTAAAAGAGAAGCTCAAAGACGATGCTGTGGTGGCTCTTAATCTCTTGACTTAACTTTAAGATCGTCCCATTGTGCACTACAGAGCGCACACCGCTGCTCTTGGAGTCACGAAAACATAAAGGTTGTGTTGAAACTTGATAACTGATATAGCATTACACTTCTTTCAACTCAGACAAAGTCCATTGCACTACTTTCAAGCACTTTACAACCTGTCCTCTAATTTGGTCATTTCTTCTGGATGCATTTCTCTCGCTTGTGTATATTTATTTTGTCGTATGTACTCCTTTTGTCTGTTTTTTATTCTTGCCGTCCTACTGTTTCTATTTTTATTTCATGCACAGTTGATGTGGAGAACCCACAATTTGTTTTGTACATGCACAAGAAAATAAAAGGCTATTCTATTCTAAAAAGGAGGCATGCCTAACTGGCATCATTTAGTTATCAACTATGATGGTAACTTCAAATGAATTCAGCTATGTTGCAACTGCAAGCAACAAAGTTGCAAAACACATAACAGTCCTGGGAACTGTTGGCTAACACATGGAGGTCTGTGCCACTTTTTAAGAATCATCAATGACCCACTGCCAAAGTACGGAGCCCCGCAGGGGACATGGGAGAAAAAAAAATTAAGACGGACTTTTGCGAGATCTCACAAAACTAACTCGGGATCTCGCAAAAGTTGAATTCCAACAATGGCGGCAGCTACTTAGTTGTAATATTACTCTTTCTGGGTCACAAAATAAACTTTTAAGATATTTTGAGGCGTGAATGTAGTTGTGTAAACGTCAGATACCTGCTCGGTTTACAAGACATCACATAATTGCAAAAGTGCTCCGACGTTTTCGGAGATCTGACACCCACCACCTCGAAGCTAACGGGAGGTCGAGACCTACTACAGCCGGGAGGAACACCGCTTTCCCGGCACATCGTGCCTCGACCTCCCGGTCGACTTTGAGCTGGCGGCCTCCGAAGAATGCGGCTAAAACTTTTGCGAGATCTTGCAAAAGTCTTGCGAGATCCCGAGTTTGTTTTGCGAGATCTCGCAAAAGTTTTGTGAGATCCCGAGTTTGTTTTGCGAGATCTCGCAAAAGTCTTGCGAGATCCCGAGTTTGTTTTGCGAGATCTCGCAAAAGTCTTGCGAGATCCCGAGTTAGTTTTTGCGAGATCTCGCAAAAGTCCGTCTTAATTTTTTTTTCTCCCATGTCCCCTGCGGGGCTCCGTACCAAAGTGATCAGGCTGGATGATGTTTGCTGCAATGGCTCCAGACTCTAAGTCGTGTGCTCAGTGTGAGAAAGTGGTGACAGCAGCAGCAGATTTGTCAAATGCTAGAAAGGCGATAATGCATAATGTATATTGAATCATGCTGAGTATGCACAGGTGGCGATGCCTGATTATTAATGTCACCAATGTTGGGTCCTTACTTAAATAATGTCTTTCACATTACCCCTTACTTTTCTTAAAATAATGCAGTACCTTACTTAATTACTTTACTGGAGAAAGTAATTGGTTAGCCATTTCACGCTCCTGCACTGTCTGTCACGATCCTGGGTCTTTTGAGCGAGCGTTTTGAGTTTTCGTTTATTTTGATGTTTATGGTTATGTTCATTAGGTTATCTAAGTTCATTTGCTTATTAGTTTCCCCTTGTGTTTTCAACCCCTGTTAAGTCTCCCTTGCCCTTCATATGTTTCATGTCTGTGTGTCTTATGTTGTCAAATTCATGTTCTCATGTCTGCGTCTCATTATGTTTCCTGTTTTATTTTGAAGAGGTCCTGTATTCCTGTGCTCTGTGTTTAGTTTTACTCTCCCCTTGTGACATTATTATGTTCATGTGTTTCAGCTGTTTTCCCCATGTGTTCCAACTTCCCTCATTAGCCTCCTGTGTGTATTTAGTTTTTTGAGTTTTCAGTCGTTCCTTGTCTGCTCGTCTGCTTGTCATGTCTTCAGGTATCCATGTCAGTTCACCATGTTTAAGGTTTTTTTCATGTTTTAGTTTTAGTTCACCCAGTTTAGTAGTGATGGGCAGATGAAGCTTCATGAAGCACTGAAGCTTTTCATCCAATTGGTTCACCCCAGCGCAAAGCTTCTTGAAGCTTCATTTGCTCTAGTAGGACACCTACTGGACGTAAAAATATTAGTTGGCATGAATTTGAAGAGTGTGGCCTTTTGCACACAGCCTGTAAATGTCAGCAACAAAAGGAGTGTGTAAAACATGTATATTGTAGTGATGGCAGTATACTGTGTATATTTATACTGGCAGTATGGAAAATAATTATTTGGAAATGCTTAAAATGGAGATGATCATTTACTGTGAGGTGAGGTGTGGTTGGGGTGTGGACAGTGGTTGTGCTTTTGTAACGTTGAGGTATGGACAGCTACACACTGAGGCTTTGAACGTTGCCATTTGGACCTTTGTCATTGAAATTGTTTTATTTTGAACTGGAAACCTGATTTAAAAGGGTGCATCCAGGTAAGATTTTAAGGTGACTACTGTAGTTGTGCCACAAGGTTGTTAGTGAGAACAAACATTGGTACCAAAGGGAAATTTTTATTTGAAATATTTTTATTTTTTGTTTGTTACAAATTTTCTTTCTTTTTTAAAAAAAGAGAAAACGTATACAACGCCACCCCTATATGGGGCAGTAGTACAAGCCGCACTGTTCCAAGTGAAAAGTGGTGTCACAAACCAGTGGCAGCTTGCCCCCCTACACCATCCAAAGGCTGCATATGATGAAAGAGGGTTCGTCGGAGGGCTGGCCCTACAGGAGGCCTCAGAAGAAGAGGACTCCATAAGGGAGGAAGTCCAAAATGAAATCCAAGAAAAATGGAAATTAGAAAACGATCCTGGCAACTGGGAGGAAACACCAACAACTCTACGCCATTTAACCTGCACCAACAGCACCTGTGGGAGGTTCTAAGGAAGGAATACCCAACTGATCGTAATACGGAAACCACGGGCAACATAAAAATGAAAGACAACGAAAGGATGCTGGAGTACTTAAAAAGGGCCACCACCATGTGGGAGAAACATACAGGTGGACCATGTGGGAGAAACATACAGGTGGACAATGTGTGAGTCCGGTACTGCAATCCAGGCACTCTGGCGGATGCAGTTTGTGAAGAGCCTAGGTAGGTTGCCCTACAGAATGCAGGTGGAGAAATTGGAGCACTACCATCGTCGGTATGTGGTAAAGAGGAAAACAGGAGAGGAAAGAAGTTAAAGCTCTATTGAAAAGACTACTGCAGCACCAAGTGGCAAAGAGTGATTATTAGTGTTACCTGGGCCAAACAAAACGGCAGCAGAAGACAGATAAGGGTGCTACACAGCAGATGATTACCGGAGGCTAACCCTCAAATCCCCATCTCAAACAGGAGATAGTGAAGGCCATACAGAACATGTAGAAGGCCTTGACTGAAGTTCTTTGTGCAAAAATGAAATAAGATGGTCTCAGACACGTTTGGAAGGACACGAGAGACCTAAAAAGAAAGAACAAAAAATACAGTCATGAACATGGAGCCTCCTATGCCTGTGGACAGATGAGACAGTGGTCGATGCAATGCCCAAATCGGGCACAACCAGGGCCTCAGGAGCCTTATCCCTCTTTCCCAAAACTATTCACAGGAGGAGGAGGAGGAGGGCCCAACCAGATATAGTATGGATGAGCTCAAAGGCAAAGGTTCCCCAATCAGATGCCTTTGCAGGCCTGGGATCTGGAACAGTATTGACTAAAGGAGGACGAGAAGGACCCAACTACAGAGCTACAGAGCTCCGGGTATAACTCAGGCTTAGATGAGAGTACTTTACACTCTCATGTCACACTTGTAGTTGGAAGCAACTATGAGGCTAGAACACTGGGCTCAATGGTCAAGAACGCGCTGAGTTTGACCTGGGACCAAACGCACGAAACGCTTGGAAGGCAGTGGAAGTAGACATGTGGTATGTTGCGTTTTCCTCAGAGGAGTAAAACAAACCCAAAGAGGATTTACCCATGGAAGAAAGAGGACAGATCATACCGATGCACAAAGACTCTGGTAGCCCCAATCCTGGGTTTCAGCACCACTGATGCACGACAGACCCGACCACATGTTTGCACTTTTCAGTACACTTCTTTATTGTGGCTGTCAACTTACACACGCAGCTGCAGCTTTGCAGCGGATGCACATATTTCAAGATTTTTCAAGAGCTTGGCTTCTCAAGTCCCTGATTTGGGAGTTGAAAACAGAGTGAGAGGTTTCAGGTACTTGCTGGTGGCAGTGGACTGCTTCACAAGCTAGGTGGAAGCAATCCCATGCAAAAATGAATGAGCACGGACTGTAGTGAAATGGCGGAAAAATGAGTCAATGCCCAGGTATGGTGTCCCGAGGAGCATATGCTCTGACAATGGTTCACATTTGTCCAATAAAGAACTGGCAGAGGTAGAAAAGGCTCTAGGTATAACACACCGATTTGTTTACCACCCTGCCTCACAAGGGGTGGTGAAAGGGCAAATCAGACTTTGAAAAGAAAAATTATGACAGTAGACTGAGATGGGTGGACACTCTCCCCATTTTTCTTATGTCAATGAGAACCTCTCCGGGTGCGCATACACACCTGATGCCACATGAGTCGCCGAGAGGCAGGCCAATGCCTGGTTCAACCCTGAGAGGGACCTCTCTGGATGTTTGGCAGGTGAACTGTGATGAATATATGACAGCGTAGACTAAGTGAGTTTTTAAGTTTTGTTTAAGCAGGTGCAGCTGGATGAGCCTGAGAAAACTACAACTGAGACTCCAGCAATAAAGGCTGGTGACTAGTTGTGGGTGAAAGTTCACAATAGAAAGTGGCTTGAACCCTGGTGGACTGGACCCTATGAGGTGATTAAATGCACATCCAGTCTAGTGCTGTCCAGATAAAAGGTAAAGCTGGAGCTAATTAGCACCACATGACACATTGTGTACCTGCACAATCACCTTTGTAAACTCTGGCTCAGGGTTAAGCCTAATCTGCTAGAAACCAGTGAAGGCGCCAAACAAATAGAGTGATCTGACTCAAAAATTGACCATTGCGTGTCCTTGTTAGTATAAATGGCATGTTTCCTAGCTACTATAGAGTGCTGCGGCTGTTGTTGTATTCTGTGTGGTAGAAGCTTATTGAATAGACTGATAATAACCGCTTTGTCCAAGGAGAAAGGCCTACCACCCTATCAGTTGCTGTTGTTTGGACAACAGGAGGAGTTAGAGAATGATGAGGAGGTGCAGAACAGTAAAAGCAGGGAGCGAAGGCTCTGAGGGCAATAGCTGGTGTGGGGTTGAAGGTTTGAAGCTTAATAATCTTTGCAGAGTTGTTGTAATTCAGTCACATATAGTTGTATACATAAGGATGGGTTTAGGGAGGTGCACCTACTTCAGTCGTCTCAGGAAGTGCAGTCACTGCTGGGCCCTTTTTGTCACTGATTTGGTGTTGCTGGTCCAGGACAGGTCAAGTCCTCTGTGATGTGAATTTGGTGCTCTTCACTCTCTCTACTGTGACACCAGCAATGCTGAGCAGGAGATGGACAGCCTCGGTCTTCTTAAAGTCAACAATCAACTCTTTTGTTTTGTCAACATTAAGAGATCATGGCATTGCACCAAAGTGCCAGCCACTGCACCTTCTCTCTGTATGCATCATCGTCCCTGACAGCTAGTTATCAAGGCAGCCAGCCTGTGTCTCTGTAACCAGTTGGAGAGCTCCTTACATCGCACGGCATGACGAACTTGCATTGCTTTTTGGAAATGTTAAATGGAATAGCTAATCTGACATTTAATCTGATAGCTAATCCAAGGGCTAATCCCTTAATTAATCCCAAAGCGAATACTTTTGCTAATATGATTTAAACCATTAAGGATAGAAAAGGTCAAAATCTTTTTCTTTTCTTTTTTTTATCCATTTCCCTTTAATTCTGTTTACTCATTTCCCTTTTTGAAATTGTACTTTAAAAAGATTTAGATTTTCTTTTCCTTTGGAATTCTAAAATGTGTTTTTTATTGAGAGTTATTTTTTAGAAATTGATTTGAATATTTATTAATGTAATAATCATTTATTTTACAATATTGACTCACACTTTATTTATGTCTAAATAAATAAAAGAATTACAAAGTTAATTTGACTCTTCTGGTCCCCCATATAACCCTCGCTGCAAACAGCCTGAATTTAGAATTTAGCAGCTAAAAATCCAAATGTTCACCTCAAAGGTTTGATGGAAAGTCTGGCATAAAAATTTTTTTCAATAAATTCTAAATGTTTCTGTTGCGAATTTTCTGTATTATATAGATCCTGTCTCTTCATGGCATGTTTCATTACTGGAAATGTTTCAGCTGTGAAGTAGAAGAAAGTCGAGGCGTGGGATGTGTGGAGGTCATACAGGGCGGCGACGACTCAGAGTGGAAAACAGCAGCATTACAGCATCAGTCCAGGTTAAAGGTTGTTGAGTTTCGCTTTCGTCAGTTTAATGTCACAGGTGGAAGGAAACGCAGGCAGAGCTCGGACACGATGGAGACAGAAATACTGAGAATGATCTGCGCTGGCCAAGGAGCAGTCAACACGGAGGATTTAGTGTATAATCTGTTTTCCGGAGATCCCACGAAGTTGTCGGAGATAATTTGTAACAGAGAGAAATTTCTTTCGTGTTGTCCAAACGGACAGCCGAAGGTGGTGGCCAGGACCCGCCTGAGACTTTGCAGAGTGAAAGACTGTCTGGGGATATGCAGGAGTCTGCACCTGTGCAAAAACATCCTCTTCAGCGGATTCTGTCAGTTCACTCAGCTCAGGTAAATATACCGGACTTAAAAGTAAGTAACAGAGCTTATTTACGGATTGTTATTTATGTCATGTAGTTATATCACATATGGTTGTAAAATCAACAGGTTTAAAGTCCAGGACACTGATGGTGCCTTTAGGTATTGTTAGGAAAATCCGACAATTTACAGCAGTTTGACACATTTATTCAAAAAGCTAACCTAAAGTAGTAGGAAAAGTTGCTCTCTGGTCGTCTTTTAGACTGAAGCTTAGCTTTGAAATGAGTAAAAAGAGTGACAGTGAAAAGAACATCATCCAAAGAACAGAAAGATTTTCCAACATCAGCAAAGTTTATAATGAAAAATAAAAACTAAAGCGGCTGCTACGTCTACCAAGCCACATAGAAAACAATCTAGTACTGGGCTAATCCTGTTTCCCAAGCCTGTTTCCCTAAGCTTCAAACTTAGTTTTCACATTGATGTCGTACTGTTTCTAAGAGTTATCACGGTGGCTATTTGCCTTGAACCTAACCGCTGACTTTGTACCATACAGATAAGCCTTATTAATCATTACACAAAGACAGCTGTGTCATATGACGCTGTTTTTTGTTTTTTATTCTTAACTGAGCAAATAAATGCTAGCACACCCAGTCATGACTCAGCTGTATGAATTCTGTTATAACAGGAGGGGCTGCTGCTTCTCACATGAGCTGACGTCTGAGCATAACCAAAGACTTCTGAGGCAGCATGAGCTGGAGAGCCTGAGCCGAGAGGAGCTGTGCACCCTGCTGCTGCAGAGTGACCACACAGTTCTTCCTGATGTAAGTCTAAGAACACACATCATGAACCAGACAAGTTAGTTTGCATTAAAATGAACTGTCACCTTTTCTGATATTTAACCATTTAGAGCAAAGTCTAAGGAGCTTGGAAAGAGAAGGCGTCTGGACTTCTTTAAGTTGCTTGAAGATGTTTCACCTCTCATCTGAAAAGCTTCTTCAGTTCTAGGGTCAAATGTGGAGAGTCACAGATTTAAACCCTGTGGGAGTATCACCCCCCAAGAGGGACAAAGGACCCCCTAATAATCCTCTACCTAATCACACGAGCCAAAGTCTGAAAACAGGTGTAGGTCAAAATCATGTGCATCATGTGATTTGGAAATCACATGATGCACATGAAGAAATATCACTTCCTTCTCTATCTTTAAGTCCTCTTTAAGTGATTGTAAACATGAGTACAGTTTCGAGATCAGCCTTTTATGTACTTTACCTTTATAGGTGTCGACAAACATGTCAATGACGCCCGCCTCCTCAGAATCCTCCCTTGCAACTTTAATATTTTTATTAATTATAATTATCTGTAAAAGTCTGTTTTATTTAACCTGTAAGTTTCACTGAGTTGTAGGAAGCTGTACATGACTGTTGAGATTTTACAGTATGCTGTAAATTCTCTAAACACCCCATCCAAATGTGCTGGTGTGAAACCAGTATCATATCCTACCCAGTATTCACACTTCCGCAAAATTTCGACAGAAACCCTGGTAGAAGCCCACCATGCCGAGAAAATGGCGGAGCTCACGCCTAGTACGAGGGGCAGGGACTTTTGCCAAAATAGGGCGCACTTGTCCTTGACCCACCTGTTTCCCTTGATACGTCACAGTGGCTTTGCAAAATCACACTTGGCGAGATTGAGGGTGAGGGATGCCCTTTCCAAGCGATGGAACACATCAGTGAGCGTTTATGCTCTGACCAGGTGTCTGAATAGACGCCAATATCATCTAAATACACTTCACAGTTGAGAACGCTTCCCAGCGTGATATTCATGAGCCGTTGGAATGTGGCGGGGGCGTTGCGCAACCCGAAAGGCATGACAGTGTACTGAAGAAAGTGGTCAGGAGTAACAAAAGCAGAGATGTTGGCCGCACGTGATGTTAGAGGAACTTGCCAATAACCGTTCGACAAGTCCAGCTTAGTAACAAACTTCGCAGAACCGACCATATTGATCATCTTCCATTCTGGGAAGAGGATCGGAGTCAGGTTTGGTCATGCTGTTCACCTTCTGAAAACTCATACTAAACCGCGGGGTTTTATCTGCTTTAGGCACTAGGAGACACGGGGGAACTCCACGCACTAGAGCTAGGAACAGCAAGATGATTTTCCAACGGATGAGAAACTTCTGTCTGGAAAATGGCACGTTTAGTGGGATTCACCCGGTAGGCATGCTGTTTGATTGGAGGGTGGTCCCCCACATTGATATCATGCTCCAGCACAGTGGTACGGGAAGGAGTGTTTTCAATCAACCGACACAGGTCACTTTGAACAGCATCATTTAAATGTGACCTTAGATCACTTAGGATTTCAGAGTTTCTAAGTCGTGCGCAGCACAACTGAAAACCAAATCATCACTTACCGGGTCATACCAGATTTTGGAAACTGGCACCCCCACAGTCGCAACTGTTGATACATGACTAGCAAAGTAAGGCTTCATCGTATTGATATGACACACACAACACTGTTTCCTTCACTCTGGGGTGTCTATGACATAATCCTTGTCACTCAATTTCGCCTGCGCTGTATACGGACCACTGAAGGAGTAGAAGTATTACTTCTTACTACTTACTACTAGGTCACTGCACAATTAGGGGCGATTGTGGCTCAAGAGTTGGGCGTTCGTTTTGTAATCGGAAGGTTCCGACAGTCTCGGTCGTTGTGTCCTTGGGCAAGACACTTCACCCGTTGCCTACTGGTGGTGGTCAGAGGGCCCGGTGGCGCCAGTGTCCGGCAACCTCGCCTCTGTCAGTGCGCCCCAGGGTGGCTGTGGCTACAATGTAGCTGCCATCACCAGTGTGCGAATGGGTGGATGATTGTGTATAGTGTAAAGCGCTTTGGGGTCCTTAGGACCAAGTAAAGCGCTATACAAATACAGACCATTTACCATTTATTAAAACTTTGTCACCAACCTCAAATTTCCTTTGCACAGCTTTCTTATCAAACTTCCTTTTCATCTTTCCCTGCGCTGCGACAAGAGTGTGCGATTGCGTATGCTTTATGCAAACACTTTCTAAAAGAACTCGCATAATCCAACACATTTTCCTTAGGAGCATCTATGTCAGGCAGAAAATTCTCCTTGAGTAGTTGCAACGGGCCACACACTGTGTGACCGAACACCAGCTCAGCAGGGCTAAATCCTAGCGACTCCTGCACGCTTACCCTCACCACTAAAAGAAGCAGCGCCAACCCCTCATCCCATTCCTTTCCAGACTCGAGGCAAAATTTCCGCATCATAGATTTCAATGTCTGGTGAAAACGCTCGAGTGCACCTCGCGACTCCGGATGATATGCACTAGACTTGTGATGTTTAATACCAAGTGATCACAGAAATTGAGCAAAAATCTGAGACGTGAAGTTAGAGCCTTGGTCCGTTTGGACAGATTTCAGCAACCCAAAAGTAGAAAAGAAGTTCACCAACGCCTTAACAATGGCTTCAAAGTCAGAAGATACTGGTGTCCCGATTTTGTTTTAGGAAGTGGACAAACACAGTCAACGTGTATGTGCTCAAAAGGTTCCCCTAAAACTGGAATAGGGTGTAATGGAACGGGTGGAATGGTATGTAGATACTTGAAAGTGTGTCTGAGTATATATGTAACCGGTGTGATTCTGCGTTGTGTCTGATAAAAAAGGAAAAAGAAAGAAAGACCTCCAAGTAAATAATTTGCCCACTCCAGCTCCTACGACCAAATACAAACAGTGGGGAAGAGGGTTAGCTCAACCCACCACAACTTCCAAGCTAGCAAGGAGTATATATTCATGCTAGCATTTATGGCGCCTAAAACACATTTATGATACACACATTGTTACAGTTTTGTGTCAGTGTTGACCCAGCATTTTGAGTTTCTTACATTTTGGTTTATTTTTGCATTATGGATTGTTTTCTGATGTTCTGGTGCTTTGTTTATTATTATTATTATCATTATAGATCTGTTTCTGTTATTCTTGGTGAGGAATCAGTTCTTAGGTTTTGGGTTCTCATGTGTATTGCAGTTTCTGTTCAGTGTCTAGTCTGTCTCTCAGTGTCGTGTCTGCATCTTTGTTTAGTGGTTTCTTGTTTCCTGTTTTATTGTGAAAGTCTTTGTCTTATGTTAGTGTGTGCAGCTTAGCTCCCCCCTGTCTCGTTAGCCCTGATCTTTCCCAGCTGTGTCTCCCTCCTGTTACCCATTCCCTGATTACCACCCTGTGTATATTAGTGTTGTCCTCAACCCAGTGTCGCGTCGTACCATCAGATTATCCCTGTGTGTTTTTTGGTCTCAGCGTTCAGTCTTCACTTCATGTTTTGTTTTCATGCCAGCAATAAAGCTGAGGTTTTGAGTTGCATTCCGTTTTCCGAGTCCTACATTTGGATCCTCATCTCCGCCTGCCCGCACACAGAGCCCTGACACACATACTACACACTTATACCATCTAACAAAAACAGGCTTAATAATGACAATAATTGAACTAAAATTGCAATCAGAAACATCCAGGTGGCTAAATATCCATTATATGTGTGTTTTAAAGTGTTGGAAAGAAATGACACCCACCTCTCCCACAGGGGAATTGTAGAAAAGGGGAGAGGCAAAAGGGGTACAGTGTATTTATAGGGTTGCACCAAAGAAGAAGAAAAGAATGAGAAGGGGCTCTAACTGATAATGAACATAACTACAGGCTTGGAGGCCCTAAAAGTCAAGTATAAAAGGAGCAATTTGGGGGTTTAGAACACATTTTGGGTAATTATAACAATGTGATTTATGACCCTGTTACATGTACATAGATGTGGGTGTGGGTGTATATATAAACAAGCAAGATGCACTGTATATGGAAAAACTGTAAAGTGGAAAAATTACATTTTAGTAACTTCACATAGCCTTGGGTGAATCCCCTCCCCCCTTCTATTTTTTAAAATTTAGTTGTTTGTTTTTCTTTTCTCCTTTTTTCCCTTGTTGTGTCTGTGTAAATGTTAATAATCCTGTTAAATACAAATAAAGTTGGAAAAAATACAAATAAAGAAGTTGGACATCATGATGGCTATATTCATCTTTTATATACAGTCTACTATTGTAACTCCCCTTTTTCCCCCTTTCTCCATCAGATATGCTACGACTACAACAACGGTGATGGAGAGTTCGGCAGGTGTCAGGATGGTGATGGTTGCAGGAGGCTCCACATCTGTGAGACCTACATCAGCCGTGAATGCAGCTGCTGGAAGAACCACGATTTTAATGCTCCACAGCCATTCAGAGCTTTGAAAGCTAGAGGCGTACCTGACACACTCTTTCAGTCCTTGAAGGCTGCTTATGCAAATAAACAGGCTTTGAAGCTGGCTGGAGTCAGTGACCATGGTCAACGAAGTCAGAGAGGCAGAGGGAGAGGTGGCCATCAGCTCAGCAGAGGCTTTAGAGGAAACAGAGGAAACCACAGCAGCCGCCCAGATCTGCATCGAGCCCGTTCACTTAGTAACATTGCTGCAAATATTGACGCCTTTGACCTGTGCTCCAGCGATAGACTGAATGAAAGCGACGATGACAACTCTCCCACCAGTGACATCACTGTCGCCGCTACCAGGAACAGGGGCAACCATCAGCGTTTTCAAAATGCTCGTTCCTTAAGTGACATTCATGCTGCTGTCAGTGATGAAGCTGCTAGAGGCGGAGAATGGCAGAACAATAGACAGAGGCCTGTCAGAGGTAAACAACGGCTGAAAACACTTCTGTGGGGAGATGAACTAAAACTGCTGTCTGAATGAAGCCTGTGAAATATCTCCTGTTTCTTTCAGATAAAACAGAGATCTGCATGTACTTCATTAAAGGTCACTGCAAACATGATGGTGAGGAAGTCACGGTTAGTAAGTGTTTGAGGCTTTAATGTAGTTCTTTCTTGACTTTGATCAGCTGTCTTTCTTCTTAGATCGATGTTTTAAAGCTCATGACAAGATGCCGTACCGATGGCAGGTCCAAGATGGAGTCCAGTGGACTGATTTGCCCGATAATGAGACAATTGAGAGAGACTACTGTGACCCCAGGAGCTCATACAGGTACTTACATTTATTCTTCAACTCAGACATCTCAGGGTTTTTTTAAGATCTAGTGGAATTATTAAGCGTTTCCACTTTTTTCAAATATGCGTTGATAAAATAACAGATGCTCCTTTTAAACTAAAATCAAGCTCAGTGTATGTGATAGTAATTTTTATGAGGGTAAAAAGTTTTGATGTTGGCTCTGTATGATGTCAGTGCAAGATAATGTTCTTAAAACGGTCATTTCAGGCACGCAGCGATTGTTTCACGTACCACATTATTCCACAGTCACCAAAATTATTATAATGAAATTTAGTTTAAATCACCACAAAATACTGAGCAAAGAATCATAAAAATCATCAAAGTTTTTGCATAACTGACCATCTTCATGGTAATACTTTGATTGTCAAAGGAGCTTGCAAAGAAAAGCGTCTGGACTTCTTGAAGTTGCTTGAAGACGTTTCACCTCTCATCCGAGAAGCTTCTTCAGTTCTAAGGTCAAATGGTGGAGAGTCCCAGATTTAAACCTAGTGGGAGTTTCCCCCCACAGAGGAACAAAAGGACCCGCTGATGATCCTCTAATCGCCTGAGCCAAGGTGTGAAACTGGGTGTGGGTTAAGGCGTCTGGGGAGTTTTGAGATCCCTCCCCAGACGCCTTAACGTCCACTCACATCCTGGGCCATCTGACCTCAGGAATTCGCATGATAAGGTGGGGCCAGGTTTCACAATGAGCTCACCCGAAACTCTGGCTGATTGGGACCCACACCCAGTTTCACACCTTGGCTCAGGCGATTAGAGGATCATCAGGGGGTCCTTTTGTCCCTCTGTGGGGGATACTCCCACTAGGTTTAAATCTGGGACTCTCCACCATTTGACCTTAGAACAGAAGAAGCTTCTCGGATGAGAGGTGAAACGTCTTCAAGTAACTTCAAGAAGTCCAGACGCTTTTCTTTGCAAGCTCCTTTCACTACGATGACCTGGATGACTGAGAACCTTCACAGACATAATACTTTGATTGTTTTTTTGCAGTAGTACCAGCCCACCCGTGCACTTCGACACGATGACCTGTGGACGGAACAAAGTGCGTCGACTCACGACAGAAAACTCAGTGATCGAGCCGACCTTCATCCACACCACCGAGTGGCTTTGGTACTGGCAGGATGAGTTTGGGAGTTGGAACATGTTTGCATCCGCTGTGAGTAACTACAGAGTGTCTGCAGAAATTTTGGCAGATTGCTAAGACATTAAGGCACGACTTTAACAGTCCACCGTGTATCCACATTCAAAAAAATGTAACTAATTGTGAGTCTGATTTAATAGTTTTATTGAAAAACACAAACAAACTATATGTAATGTGAAAAATCCCTCATAGTTTGAGCCTGCAGTGCTTTGTTTCCCCTACAGGAGAACTCTACTGTGCATTTCAGTGCTTTTCAGTTTGTGTTTCATGTTGTTGTTCTATCCTCCAACAATATCATCCTAATCTGTCATCAGCAGTGATTCACTCAGGGAGAAATTTTAAATGAAAAAAAAAAAAACTTTCCCAGCCAGGAATCATATTCGGTTGCTAGATAGCAAAAGTTGCAGAGTAGCTTCCAAAAACTAGCTTGTAGTTCATGGATTGTCACTTCTCTGGTGTGGAAGGAGCCTGAGCTAGTTCCTAGGTTTCAATGTTATTTCAATGTGCAAAAAAAAAAACATACCAAAACCCATTTTTGCACCAGCCCGTAAACATATTCAGTTCTGCTGTAAATTTGGGTCAGCTTCTTAAGGCTGTTTTTTGGTACTTAAGTGCTTGATGCAGTCAGGTCTCCTTAAAGACAAAGTGGCTCTAAAAGAATTATAATGATGCTGATTTATGATTCGCTCAGGTATTATAATCAACTGTTCTTTATTAATATCTCAGTGCAGGTTTGAGGTCAAAAACTCGCTCAGTTTTCTTGCTTTGCAGACTAGCGGACATAAAGCAGCAGACATCAACAGCACAAAGCTGGAGGAGAAGTTCCTGGCCAATGACAAAGACGTGTTGGAGTTCACTGCTGGTTCACACTCATATTCACTCAGTTTCCAGGGTAAACAAAGAATGTGGAAACTGTCTCTGTTTGCTGACTTCAGAAATGTTAACATGTACAATTGGCTTTATAATTATTGTGTAAGTTTAAATTTTTTTACCCGTCAGACATGATGCAGACAAACAAGCACTATGGCACCAAAAGGCTTGTGTGCAGACGACCACGGTTTGTCTCTGCTGCAGATGTCCTAACAAAGAGAGTCAGGTACGTCATCCCAAAAACAGAACGTTTTCAAACCCCTTTACCTTTTTTTTTCTCAATCATGAGATCTTTGAACGCTGCTGCAGCTTCATTCTGACAGATACTCCACTCGAATTCCAGTTAGAGATGGGATTTGATTTAGAGATATTGGCTTAAACCCAACACATTTCTGTTCAGTACTGATGGGTAACCATGCCAACATTCTCTTGTTTTCTCTTGGTCATAGAAGTCTAAAAGAAACAAATCTAAATAAATATATACAGTGGGGCAAAAAAGTATTTAGTCAGCCACCGATTGTGCAAGTTCCCCCACTTAAAATGATGACAGAGGTCAGTAATTTGCACCAGAGGTACACTTCAACTGTGAGAGACAGAATGTGAAAAAAAAATCCATGAATTCACATGGTAGGATTTGTAAAGAATTTATTCGTAAATCAGGGTGGAAAATAAGTATTTGGTCAATAACAAAAATACAACTCAATACTTTGTAACATAACCTTTGTTGGCAATAACAGAGGTCAAACGTTTACTATAGGTCTTTACCAGGTTTGCACACACAGTAGCTGGTATTTTGGCCCATTCCTCCATGCAGATCTTCTCAAGAGCAGTGATGTTTTGGGGCTGTCGCCGAGCAACACGGACTTTCAACTCCCGCCACAGATTTTCTATGGGGTTGAGGTCTGGAGACTGGCTAGGCCACTCCAGGACTTTCAAATGCTTCTTACGGAGCCACTCCTTTGTTGCCCGGGCGGTGTGTTTTGGATCATTGTCATGTTGGAAGACCCAGCCTCGTTTCATCTTCAAAGTTCTCACTGATGGAAGGAGGTTTTGGCTCAAAATCTCACGATACTTGGCCCCATTCATTCTGTCCTTAACACGGATCAGTCGTCCTGTCCCCTTGGCAGAAAAACAGCCCCATAGCATGATGTTTCCACCCCCATGCTTCACAGTAGGTATGGTGTTCTTGGGATGCAACTCAGTATTCTTCTTCCTCCAAACACGACGAGTTGAGTTTATACCAAAAAGTTCTACTTTGGTTTCATCTGACCACATGACATTCTCCCAATCCTCTGCTGTATCATCCATGTGCTCTCTGGCAAACTTCAGACGGGCCTGGACATGCACTGGCTTCAGCAGCGGAACACGTCTGGCACTGCGGGATTTGATTCCCTGCCGTTGTAGTGTGTTACTGATGGTGACCTTTGTTACTTTGGTCCCAGCTCTCTGCAGGTCATTCACCAGGTCCCCCCGTGTGGTTCTGGGATCTTTGCTCACCGTTCTCATGATCATTTTGACCCCACGGGATGAGATCTTGCGTGGAGCCCCAGATCGAGGGAGATTATCAGTGGTCTTGTATGTCTTCCATTTTCTGATGATTGCTCCCACAGTTGATTTTTTCACACCAAGCTGCTTGCCTATTGTAGATTCACTCTTCCCAGTCTGGTGCAGGTCTACAATTCTTTTCCTGGTGTCCTTCGAAAGCTCTTTGGTCTTGGCCATGGCGGAGTTTGGAGTCTGACTGGTTGAGGCTGTGGACAGGTGTCTTTTATACAGATGATGAGGTCAAACAGGTGCCATTCATACAGGTAACGAGTGGGGGACAGAAAAGCTTCTTACAGAAGACGTTACAGGTCTGTGAGAGCCAGGGATTTTCCTTGTTTGAGGTGACCAAATACTTATTTTCCACCCTGATTTACGAATAAATTCTTTACAAATCCTACCATGTGAATTCATGGATTTTTTTTTCACATTCTGTCTCTCACAGTTGAAGTGTACCTCTGGTGCAAATTACTGACCTCTGTCATCATTTTAAGTGGGGGAACTTGCACAATCGGTGGCTGACTAAATACTTTTTTGCCCCACTGTATATTTGTGATGTAGAGTACAGCTACATAAAACTTGACAACAGCTGATGACACAAAATGTTAGTCCCTATGAAACATTTGCCTGACTCAAATTTCTGAATTCAGGAAGTTCTGCACATAATTTTAAATAATAAAATAAAATTGGCTTCATCTTTGTGTTTATAGAAATATTGGCAAAATTTGTTAAAAAACTCAAAAACTGGTGTTGATACATTTTAGAAACTCCTTTTTCAGCAGCACAGCCTTGAGTCTGACCACATCTCTACAGGCTCCACACTCGTGAATTTGTCTTTTTCCTGGTCTTGCTGGCAGATCCTATGAAGCTTTGTCAAATTGCAAGGAAGACAACTGTCATTTTCACGGCACCCCTTAGTCATGAGTGATAAAATTTGCTATAGAGACAAAAACCATTATTTTGTACCAGGCTGTAAACATTATCCACAAAAGTGGGTCAACGTTTTAAGCTAACTTCAAGTGGCCATTTAAGGAATTGCAGTTGTTTTGGGGGATTTCAATGCTGATTTAATTTTTGACACAGCCAAATATCTCTTTCAAGAAAACGAAACGTGAGTCTAAATGAATTCTGATGTTGATTATTTACTCATGGAGATGTAAATAAGTAGCTAGCCATATCAGTAACTGGTCATATTAGCTTTTTAGTCAACAAAGATTTCACAAAACATGATGTCTACAGGTTTCTTAGAGACACTGTTGAGCTTGTGGTCTCTTCCCTCAACAAGGAGCTACTTAGTTACTTAACTTAATAAGACTCAAAGACTGTAGGAACAACCCTGATTGTTCTTAAATTCTTCTGTTTCACATTTATTAGCTGTGTTCATTTGGCTCGCTTGTATGGGATCAAATCCTTATTTCACTCAATGACATGCAGATCAAAGAACTCGGTAATGGGGGGTTTTGTTTCAGAATTTTTGGTTGATCTCTCCATTAAAATGAAACGACCATCAAAATGAGAGACTTTATATTTTAATTTCTTTGTAAAGTGAGCAAACCTACAAATTCAGCAGGGTATCAAACAGTTATTTCCCCATCTGTGTGGAGCCTCAGCATGAGTCACAATTCTTTAGTTTGTTTTTGTTTTTTTTGTTTCGTTGGTTTGTTTTTCAAGGAATTTGCAAGAAATTAAAAATATGATGTTTTTCATTGTCGCTTATAACGGAAAAATATTTTATTCATTTAAAATCAAAACTTAAAAAGTTTGAATAAAGAAAAGAAGTCTGCTAACCGCAGTGATCACTAATTACATTTATCTGATGTGTGTTTTCAACCTTTAAAAACAATAATTAAAGTCATTCTAACCCTTTCTCTCTGCAGAAGGCCTTTGGTTCAAACTTCCACTCCAATACCAGAAACCTGGGACAAGACACAGATCCCTCAAACAGGATACTCGGTATTGTAAAAAAAAAAAATAATAAAAAAAAAATATATATATATATATATATATATATATAAAAGATATATAAAATAAGATATTTATATATCTTAAATGCAGATGGTGTCTAAATGTATTTTATTTTGATAGTATTTTTAACCTCCTAAGACCCGAACTCTTCCACAGCAGCATTTTTAATTTCTCTTTGATATTTGGGCTGATTGGGAGCTGATGAATGTAAAAACAAAGAATTACCAGATTTTTTTTTTTTTTACCTGATTTTTGTTTCTAAGAAAAACTAGAGCCACATATGAGGATATTCGTTTAAAATTTCGATAGAACATTGGCAGTATAATGTCCTCGTAAGTGGATATCAGGCCCCTGTACACCAAAATTGAATATTTTGGTGTACAGGGGCCAAAATGTGATGTCCACATTTGTGGACGCCAGGTCCTAGGAGGTTAAAAAGAAGTAAACAAGTAAATTCACTGAGAAAAAGAAACAAAGAAAAGATCAGGATGGTAGAGCTGAAGATGAAGATTTTCACTAGAAGTGACCAGGATGGGCCAGGATAGGAAATGAGTTTTTTAGAAGGACAGTTCATGTTGGATCCTTCAGCAGTTCATAGAGAGCAACCAAAGAGTTTTAGTCATAACTGAAAATAAATTCAAATATTTCACACTATCTGCTAAAAAAAACTGCTTTACAGGTTTTCATATCACCTTAAAAGATTTGTGTGTTAGCGCTGTGATCATGTTATTTGTCTCCACTAAAATTCTGCTTTTCCTTTATAATTGTGACTGAAATGTTTAATGTTCCTGTTTTTTCTCATAGCGAATCTCACTCCAGCCCAGCTCGGAAGAATTTAGAGATGTTGTAGCTCTTTTCTCTGAAACCATGAAAGGCTGTGATATCATCAACATTGAGAGGATTCAGAACAAAGCTCTTTGGGAAGCTTTTCAGCTGTACGTATTTCATTTAATGTTCATCCAGTAATTAAAGGTGTTTGGCTTGTGTTGTAAAAATGCTTCTTGGAATAAATCTCAATCTGGGAAGCCTGTTCATTTTCCCTTAATTGGTGGAAAATGCAGCTGCAGGTTGAGCAGCAGAGTTGAGTATGTGGGCTGACTTCATATCCTTCAACCAGCATTTGTCGCATGTCCCTTCTGTTCTGTCCTCTCCACTCCCAAATTCTGGAAGTAGTCTTTGGGGGTGAGCGCTGACATCTTGGAGGATAGAGCGGAGCTCCACACCATCACACTGCCAAACACAAACGTTAATCTTCCATGTTTGATAAGAATGTTTTTTAAAAAAAACTTTTAGGGTCGAGTTGCTTAAGTTCATCGAGTTTGGTGGACATTTGTTTATGCACAGCTCTCTTAAGGTCCCACTACAACATTTCATTCATGAATGAGTCTGGGCCATTCATTGGGCATCATATTGATTTGTTTCTTTTTCAGCCATTCTGTTGTATATTTGCGGTTGTGCTTGGGATCATTGTCCTGATGCATGACCAAAGGTTTTGCTGTCGGACAGATGGCGTTCCATGAACAAATTGTAGTTCATGGTTGACTTCATGACTGCAAGGTAGATTTTCAGAACCAGAAGCTTTATCTAAGATCAACATGTGTATTTTCTGACTTTTTTCTGCTTTGTCCAGTGCAAGTAGCATTTTAGAATACCGCCCCAAAAAGTTAAATGGACTCATTCTTATATAGTGCTTTTCTACTCTCCCGGAGTACTCAAAGCACTGTATGCAACATGCCTAATTCACACATTTATACATTCACTTCTAAACTCAAGTGCAAACTAACAACATTCACACACCGATGGAAAACCAGATTCTGTTCATCTGGACGTTTTCAGTGGGAGAAACGTTTCGTCACTCATCCAAGTGACGTCTTCAGTCTCAGCTGACTGCAGGTTTCCAACCTTATAAATAGTACATTTACACAATGACTGAAACCAGCACCAATGAATGAACAATGGGCTGTGTGGTCAGCTCCTTGATCATTAATATGCAAAGTGTCATGATCATTGCTTTCATGCTCTGGGGGATCTGTAGATGCCTGGGGCCTGGATCTCCTCCATGCCTGCTTCATGTCCTGGGGGGCAGGGCTATGGCTCCCCAAACCTATTGTTGGACACTTACATGAACAAACCTTATGAATACAAGCGTGCTCACACACACAGGTGTACAAACAGGTACAGACACACACGCTATCTTGGTTGGCTGCTGCCTGTAAACATATCGTGCATTACTAGTCGTGTATGCTGCTCAGTAACATTTTATATGTATTATTTACTGTTACTTATGCTTATGTTGGTTGTTACCGTAGTTTCCTACTGTTTTCTTTGGGGGGGGGGGGGGGGGGGGGGTGTTTCTACAGCAGGTCATTGTGCAGATTTTCAGTGTCTTTTCGCTTTCTATCCCTCTGTTCCCAACTTCTCTTTTCTTCGTTTCTCTTTCTTTCTTTCTCTTCCTTCCTTTCTTGCTTGCTTTCTTTCTTGCTTTCTTTCTTCCTTCCTTTCTTTCTTTCTTGCTTCCTTCCTTCCTTCCTTTCTTGCTTCCTTCCTTTCTTGCTTGCTTTCTTTCTTTCTTGCTTGCTTGCTTTCTTGCTTCCTTCCTTTCTTGCTTGCTTTCTTTCTTTCTTGCTTGCTTCCTTCCTTGCTTTCTTTCTTCCTTCCTTCCTTTCTTGCTTTCTTGCTTCCTTCCTTTCTTGCTTTCTTTCTTTCTTGCTTTCTTTCTTCCTTCCCTCCTTCCTTCCTTCCTTTCTGTCTTTCTTTCTTCCTTCCTTCCCTCCCTCCTTTCTTTCTTCCTTCCTTCCCTCCCTCCTTTCTTTCTTTCTTGTTTCCTTCCTTTCTTTCTTCCTTCCTTCCTTTCTTTCTTTCTTGCTTCCTTCCTTCCTTCCTTTCTTTCTTTCTTTCTTTCTTTCTTCCTTCCCTCCCTCCTTTCTTGCTTTCTTGCTTCCTTCCTTCCTTCCTTTCTTGCTTTCTTGCTTCCTTCCTTTCTTTCTTTCTTTCTTTCTTCCTTCCTTCCCTCCCTTCTTTCTTGCTTCCTTCCTTCCCTCCCTTCTTTCTTGCTTCCTTCCTTCCTTTCTTTCTTCCTTCCTTCCTTCCTTTCTTTCTTCCTTCCTTTCTTGCTTTCTTGCTTCCTTCCTTCCCTCCTTCCTTTCTTGCTTTCTTGCTTCCTTCCTTTCTTTCTTCCTTCCTTCCTTTCTTTCTTTCTTGCTTCCTTCCTTCCTTCCTTCCTTCCTTCCTTTCTTTCTTTCTTTCTTTCTTTCTTCCTTCCCTCCCTCCTTTCTTGCTTTCTTGCTTCCTTCCTTCCTTTCTTCCTTCCTTCCTTTCTTGCTTTCTTGCTTCCTTCCTTTCTTTCTTTCTTTCTTTCTTCCTTCCTTCCCTCCCTTCTTTCTTGCTTCCTTCCTTCCCTCCCTTCTTTCTTGCTTCCTTCCTTCCTTTCTTTCTTGCTTCCTTCCTTCCTTTCTTTCTTCCTTCCTTTCTTGCTTTCTTGCTTCCTTCCTTCCCTCCTTCCTTTCTTGCTTTCTTGCTTCCTTCCTTTCTTTCTTTCTTTCTTTCTTTCTTCCTTCCTTCCCTCCCTTCTTTCTTGCTTCCTTCCTTCCTTTCTTTCTTGCTTCCTTCCTTCCTTTCTTTCTTCCTTCCTTTCTTGCTTTCTTGCTTCCTTCCTTGCTTTCTTGCTTCCTTCCTTGCTTTCTTGCTTCCTTCCTTCCTTTCTTGCTTCCTTCCTTGCTTTCTTGCTTCCTTCCTTCCTTTCTTTCTTTCTTTCTTGCTTCCTTCCTTCCTTTCTTGCTTTCTTGCTTCCTTTCTTTCTTTCTTCCTTTCTTTCTTTCTTTCTTTCTTCCTTTCTTTCTTTCTTTCTTTCTTCCTTCCTTTCTTGCTTCCTTCCTTCCTTTCTTGCTTTCTTGCTTCCTTTCTTTCTTTCTTGCTTCCTTCCTTTCTTTCTTGCTTCCTTCCTTCCTTTCCTGCTTTCTTGCTTCCTTTCTTTCTTTCTTTCTTCCTTCCTTCCTTCCTTTCTTTCTCTCTTTCTTCCTTCCTTCCTTTCTTGCTTCCTTTCTTGCTTTCTTCCTTCCTTCCTTTCTTGCTTCCTTTCTTGCTTCCTTCCTTCCTTCCTTCCTTGCTTTCTTTCTCTCTTCTTTCTTTCTTTCTCTCTTCTTTCTTTCTTTCTTCCTTCCTTTCTTGCTTCCTTCCTTCCTTTCTTGCTTCCTTTCTTGCTTTCTTCCTTCCTTCCTTTCTTTCTTGCTTCCTTTCTTGCTTTCTTGCTTCCTTTCTTGCTTTCTTTCTTTCTTCCTTCCTTCCTTTCTTTCTCTCTTTCTTCCTTCCTTCCTTTCTTGCTTCCTTTCTTGCTTTCTTCCTTCCTTCCTTTCTTGCTTCCTTTCTTGCTTTCTTCCTTCCTTCCTTCCTTGCTTGCTTTCTTCCTTCCTTCCTTCCTTCCTTCCTTCCTTCCTTCCTTCCTTTCTTTCTCTCTTCTTTCTTTCTTTCTCTTTCTTTCTTTCTTGCTTTCTTGCTTCCTTCCTTCCTTTCTTGCTTCCTTTCTTGCTTTCTTCCTTCCTTCCTTTCTTGCTTCCTTTCTTGCTTTCTTCCTTCCTTCCTTGCTTGCTTGCTTTCTTTCTTCCTTCCTTCCTTCCTTCCTTTCTTTCTTGCTTGCTTGCTTGCTTGCTTTCTTGCTTCCTTCCTTTCTTTCTTTCTTCCTTCCTTTCTTGCTTGCTTGCTTGCTTGCTTTCTTGCCTTCTTTCTTTCTTGCTTGCTTGCTTCCTTCCTTCCTTTCTTGCTTTCTTGCTTCCTTCCTTGCTTTCTTGCTTGCTTTCTTGCTTTCTTTCTTTCTTCCTTCCCTCCTTCCTTCCTTTCTTTCTTCCTTCCTTTCTTTCTCGCTTCCTTCCTTCCTTTCTTTCTTCCTTCCTTCCTTCCTTTCTTGCTTTCTTGCTTCCTTCCTTCCTTTCTTGCTTCCTTCCTTCCTTCCTTCCTTCCTTCCTTCCTTCCTTCCCCCGGGTTCTGGTTGCCTCACATCTACATAGATTGAGTGACTTTACGTTCACACACTTACTGTACATGTACCCCTTTGAGTTCATTTTTTCTGTCTCCTACTTGAAGGCAGAAGAATCAGATGAAGACCAAAAACAAAGGAGGAAATGTGAGGGAGGAAAAGCTTTTTCATGGCACTGACTCCAAATTTGTTGACACCATCTGTCACCACAACTTTGACTGGAGAATCTGCGGAACTCACGGAACAGCTTATGGCAAAGGTGATTGGAAGAAATGTTGAATAGTATCCATTTAAAACATTTTCATTTCAGTCTTGGGTTCCTGCTGTCTTTCCCCACAAATGCATTTTTTTCACAGTCGTCTTTTTTGGTGTCTAAACACAGGTAGTTACTTTGCCCGTGATGCCAGTTACTCCCACAACTACACCGGTGACACTGATGTGAGATACATGTTCATCTCACGGGTGCTGGTGGGAGACTTCACCAAAGGGTCCTCTGATTATCGCCGACCTCCCTCCAAGGATGGAGGGGGCATCAACTTCTATGACAGCTGTGTGAATGATGTAATGAACCCCTCCATATTTGTGGTGTTTGAGAAGCAGCAGATTTACCCCGAGTACCTGATCCAGTACAAGACCACAGACATGTTTATTGATGGCACAGTACAAAAGCGAGTATCAGGGTCGAGACTAGCACAGCAATCTGTGGCGGCACCAAGACACGTGGCAGTAGGGAAACCACTGGTATTACCCGCAGCATCAGCAGTAGTACACAAACTAAATACCATCTTAAGTCAGACCACTGCACGGCACCTTCCCAGCACAGCTTCTTCCATGGACTCAACCAGTGGAACAGTCAACAAACCCACACCATCAACTCCATTTTCCACACCATCTCCAAGGGAATTTAGACTTTTCTGAAAATGTTAATTACAAGGCATATGTAGCTGAGTTAGTAAAAAAGTTTTCCAGAAGTGGTACCTGAAAATGTGAGTTATGATGATGTGAACTGTGCTCCAAAATAAGAGTTGGTAGCACCAGCTTCCCAGTTCGATTCTATTAAAGTATTTTAATATGAATGATGAAGAAACCTTGACAGATATGCTGAACATGTAGATTAGAGGTGGTGCAGGTTTCTAAAGAAAGCTTCAGAAATGTTAAATGATTCATACTTTCTCTTTCTCGTTTGTTTTTTCTCTTTGTTGTTTTGATGCTCAAATCTTTCCACCTAAATCACATGTACTGTAAAATTATTTAAGATGAATGTCTCAAAATTGACGGCATTTCCACTCATTATGTTTAAATTGCACTTTGAAATAACTTTTATACAGAATAACACAGAAATGGCAGCACAACGCTAATATCACATAAGCACGCTGAGCTAGAAGAAACACCTGATTGCTTTTCTCGTAATTATCTCAGGTAGTTAGTGGTTATCATATTAGCGCGTCCTACTGTATTAACACACTGTCAGATTAGGCCATTACAGCCACAAATTCTCCCAATACCTTGGCTGAGACACATGACGGCCTGTGTGTTGATAACTTTGCTGTTTAGACAACCTTTGTGATGTCAACAGGAAGCTGGGACCAACTTCTTGGAGCACAGATAGAAACAAAGGGCTGCGGTGTGTGTGACACTCACTTCTCTGTGTTTGGAAAAACATGTAAAAAAAAAAAGAGAGAAAGAAAGAAAACAATAAACGATGAGCACAAAGACGATACTGTGGTCGTTGTTCATCTTTCACACTTCGCCCTGTTGTGCACTGATGAGCGCACGCTGCTGCTGTTGGAGTCAAACACATGGAAGTTTCCTTAAAACTCGACATGAGGGCAAAATATTAGCCTGTCAGTTTGTGATAAGCAGTGTTGGTCAAGTTACTTGAAAAACGTAATCAGTAACTGATTACTTCCCCAAAAAGTAATCCCGTTGCTTTACTGATTACTTATTTTCAAAAGTAATTAATTACTTAGTTATTAGTTACTTTTTAAAAACACGATTTACAACCTGAATAGGTGATAAAGTGATAGATCTTTCAGCCCAATTCTACTTTTTCTACATAATCCATCATACAAAATGTAATCAAATGGAAAAGTCTCTTTTTAAAACTTGTTTTATTAGTTTTAATCTTTTAACTTTATGCATCAAGTAAAAATTAAATTATATGCAACATTCTCTGACTGGAAGAAATTTGTTTAACATTTAAACCTATTTTCTGCACATTCCAGCACATAAAATAAAATATTTTGTGTGTTTACACTCAGTCTTTCAAATAGATGCAAGTAAAACACAGCAGAAAATAAATAAAGTCAAAGACTAGCGGTCCTGTTGCTCTATTTTCACCTGTAAAGCAGGAGTGGGGTAGGTGGAGGGTTACCCTGGTGCAGGTGTGCAGCGGTCAGTGGAAGAATCCGCGAGTTTCTCTGTGAGTTTCCCATTACGTCGTAGCTACTCGGTGCTTGTTTGGAAGTTTAGGGGTTTTTTTGCTGTAAAAAGAAGTTTTCTTCCCACGCACAACGGACACTAATGTTTTTGTCACTTTTTATGGAATCAAACTCAAAGTAAGGTCAGTACTTCCACGCTTTAAACGCTGCACGCTCATACTCTCTCTGCACTCGATATATGATCCATTGTTGATCTGCACACAGCTGTTGTCACGAACGTCACACTCGCTTACGTCACTGTCATGAGACATTCTCGCAAAAAAAATCATGGTTTTAGTAACGCAGTAACGCAGCGTTCCTACGGGAAAGTAACGGTAATCTAATTACCGTTTTTGCAACAATAATCCCTTACTTTACTCGTTACTTGAAAAAAGTAATCAGATTACACGTTACTGCCCATCTCTGGTTATAAGCTATAATAATAATCTACAGGTGACATGGGATGGGCAGTAACGCGTTACAAGTAACTATTGTAATCTGATTACTTTTTTCCCATTATTGAGTAAAGTACAATATTACTATTGCAAAAAAAAAGAAATTAGATTACTGCTACTTTCCTGTAAGCGCTACTGCGTTACTGAACCGTGATTTTATTTGTGAGAGTGTCAAACGAGCGCGCGGCGTCTGTGGCAGCAGCAGACGTGTGTAGATCAACGGATACTATGGAGGTCGGGAGAGAGTGCGACCATGCAGCGTTGGAAGTACTCACATTACTTTGAGTTTGATTCTGTCAAAACATTAGCGTCAATCTTTCCTGGGCTTTGACATAAAAAGAATATAGCTGGCTCATACTCAACCCTACCACTGTAGCGCTAAGAGAAGTTGACGCCAGCTTAGTTTAATAGTAATGTGAACACAGCAGCCTCTCAGAGAAATGGCCAGTGTGTTTTGCAGCTTCTGGTGTGGCCAACAATCACTCGTGTCTGCTTGTTCTTTGTGCCAGTGTTTCTAGTTCACAGTCTGAGTATAAGTGGAGGTAAAAAAGTTCATAAAAAGAAAAATTTACTGTTAGATGGTGATGCTTTGGGTATTGAATTCTGTATATTACCTTCCTCTTTAGCTCTCCATTTGAAACTCCTTGCGGAGTAGGCTTAAGATAAGATAAAATAAGATACACCTTTATTAGTCCCACATGTGGGACTAATAAAGGTGTATAAAAATGTTCATGTGGTATTGCACATAATATTGCATATAAGGGAGAGTGGGCGAGGGCTATCATGGTGTGTTGGATGTTTGTGTGGTCATCTGCAGAGACCATGTGGTAGAGTCTGACAGCAGTTGGGAGGAAAGACCTGTGAAATCTCTAATCTCTAGTTTTGTTATAAGCAGTGTTATCCGTGTACTTTCGCTCCTCTTTCGCTAGCGATTTGTTCGGCCCAGAAACATGCGCCTCAACCAAAAATCCTGGCCACGCCCCTCTTGTGACATCAGTCTCCAAAAGCCCTATTAGGCTAATCGTTGTGTCACTTCTGGTATTTCAGACAATCCCTTTCCGTCAAGGATTTTTAATTTGTTGCGGTTTTTTAATTTGTTGTGGTTTTTTAATTTGTTGTGGTTTTTTAATTTGTCGTGGTTTTTTAATTTGTCGCGGTTTTTTAATTTGTTGCGGTTTTTTAATTTGTTGTGGTTTTTTAATTTGTTGTGGTTTTTTAATTTGTTGCGGTTTTTTAATTTGTTGTGGTTTTTTAATTTGTTGCCATTTTTTAATTTGTTGCGGATTTTTAATTTGTTGCCATTTTTTAATTTGTTGCGGATTTTTAATTTGTTGCCGTTTTTTAATTTGTTGCGCTTTGCACTTCCCAGCCACCGTAGGTTTAAGATAAGATAAGATAAGATAAGATAAGATAAGATACACCTTTATTAGTCCCAGATGTGGGACTAATAAAGGTGTATAAAAATGTTCATGTGGTATTGCACATAATATTGCATATAAGGGAGAGTGGGCGAGGGCTATCATGGTGTGTTGGATGTTTGTGTGGTCATCTGCAGAGACCATGTGGTAGAGTCTGACAGCAGTTGGGAGGAAAGACCTGTGAAATCTCTCCATTCCACATCCTGGGTGCTGCAGCCTCCTACTGAAGGAGCTGCTCTGCTGTCAGAGCCTCCTGCATGGGGTGGGAGATGTTGTCCAACAGGAATGACAGCTTAGCCACCATTCTCCTGTCACTCACCACCTCCACTGGGTCCAGATTAAACATGATTGGTCAGTAGTACTTGGACTACCTGCTATATTTTTATAATGATTAGATAAGATATGAGTAAAACATATGATTACACACTGTTTAAAAATACAGTTAATCCAGTTCCTTCACAATGGCCCATCCATACGAGCTGTCATAAGAGTTTGCTCTATAGCCCAGCACAGTCTCTGCAGTTGTATACAGGAGATGGGCTGTTGCGCAACGACACATCCACAGAGCCATAGACGCATTGTGACGCCATGTGTTTTCATTACTGGACATGTTTCAGCTGTGAAGCAAAAGTAAGCCTTTCTTTTCATTTTCAGTCGAGGTCTATGAAGGTCATACAGCGCGGTGACGCCCCCAAGTGGAAATCAGCAGCATTACAGCATCAGTCCAAGATAAAAATAGTTCAGTTTCGCTTTCCAATCGTCAGAAATGATACCGACGTTTTCCTCCTCCCGTGAAACCAGCGGCCGCTGTCGTCAAGCTGCGGTTTGGTCTCCCAGGTGGAAGTTAACGCAGGCAGAGCTCGGACACGATGGAGACGGAAATACTGAGAATGATCTGCGCCAATCAAGGAGCAGTCAACACGGAGGATTTAGTGTATAATCTGTTTTCCGGCGATCCCACGAAGGTGTCGGAGATCATATCTAACCGAGAGAAATTTGTTTCGTGTTGTCCAAACGGACAGCCGAAGGTGGTGGCCAGGACCCGCCTGAGACTTTGCAGAGTGAAAGACTGCCCGGGGACGTGCAGGGGTCTGCACCTGTGCAAAAACTTCCTCTTCAGCGGATTCTGTCAGTTCACTCAGCTCAGGTAAATATACTGGACTTAAAGTAAATAAACAGCTTATTGTCTGAGTCTTCGAAGTTAAACGGATGCTGGCTCTACTCAGCTGTACATCAAACCTATTATTGCTAAAACATTTTCCCAAAACGCTGAACTTGACTTTCATATAATTCTGTCCACTTGTTATCGCGCCGTGTTTTGACTTGCAAACGGACTTTCTACCAGAAAGATGACCCATGACGTACATGACAGCTTTTTTGTTGTTGTCATTATTGTTTTGAGTTTTTTTCTTTTCTTTTACTGAGTACTTACGTCATGACTCAGCTGTGTGGATTCTGTTACAACAGGAGGGGCTGCAGCTTCTCCCATGAGCTGACCTCTGAGCATAACCAAAGACTTCTGAGGCAGCATGAGCTGGAGAGCCTGAGCCGAGAGGAGCTGTGCACCCTGCTGCTGCAGAGCGACCACACAGTTCTTCCTGATGTAAGTCTAACAACACACATCATGAACCAGACGAGTCAGTCTAGTTTGCATTCCTACGTCACAATGCCACACCCGCTGTTTCCACTAACGTTACTTTTGTTTTTTAAATGAATTGAAAGTGTTTTTCTTTAATGTTTTTTTTTTTTTTGGAAAAATATAGCTATTGAGTGCAACTGTGTGTGTAAATGTAAGCGTGTAAAAACTGCAGATAGTCAGATTAACAGTATTTTGTCTCTATCCGCCATTGTAGAGATTCATCTAATGTAAACAATAACGTGGCGCACAGCGTGACGTGACAAAAGGCACATACGTTTGACGTTGCGTGATGAATTTCGTTTTCTTGTAAAACGAAGTTTGGGAACCACTGTGTTAAATGAAAGTTCTTTAAATGCCTGCATTTTGTTTAATGGCCAGCAGGGGGAGATTCAAATGGTTGCATCTCCCCTTGAATTTACCTGTTTTTTAGAAGTTTATGACAAAATGACCTAAACTGATTCAAATCAAGCTTATGCTCTCAGTCTTTCCTGTATTACTTATTTATACAGCTTATATGTACAGTGCTTTTTTAAAGTCAAAACAAACAACAACAAATCAAACAGGAATGTCAGACATCGTTTATATATAATGTATGATTATAATCCAGGTTTGATTTACAGTCTGTGATTATAACCTTCACTTTTCATCTTTTCCTCTTTCCTGCAGATATGCCACGACTACAACAACGGTGTTGGACTGTTTGGCAGGTGTCAGGATGGTGATGGTTGCAAGAGGCTCCACATCTGTGAGACCTACATCAGCCGTGAATGCAGCTGCTGGAAGAACCACGATTTTAATGCTCCACAGCCATTCAGAGCTTTGCAAGCTAGAGGCGTACCTGACACACTCTTTCAGTCCTTGAAGGCTGCTTATGCAAATAAACAGGCTTTGAGGCTGGCTCGAGTCAGTGACCATGGTCAACGAAGTCAGAGAGGCAGAGGGAGAGGTGGCCATCAGCTCAGCAGAGGTTGGAGAGATACTTGGGGCAACAGTGGCTTTAGGGGAAACAGAGGAAGCCACGGCAGCCGCTCGGTGCAGGATCAGGCCTGTTCACTTAGTGACATTGCTGCAAACATCGACGCCTTTGACCTGTACTCCAGCGATGGACTGAATGAAAGCGACGATGAAAACTCTCCCACTAGTGACATCTCTGCCGCCACTAGCGACAACGATGCGAGCAGCGAAAATGATGGAAGCCAAAACCGGACATGGCGTCCAAAAAGAGCTGCTGTGCCTTTTAGAGGGAGAGGCGGCAACAGGGGCAACCATCGGCTTTTTCAAAATACTCGTTCCTTAAGTGACATTCGTGCTGCTGTCAGTGATGTAGCTGCTCGAGGCGGAGAATGGCAGACCAATAGACAGAGGCCTGTCAGAGGTAAACAACGGCTGAAAACACTTCTGTGGGGAGATGAACTAAAACTGCTGTCTGAATGAAGCCTGTGAAATATCTCCTGTTTCTTTCAGATAAAACAGAGATCTGCATGTACTTCATTAAAGGTCACTGCAAACATGATGGTGAGAAAGTCACGGTTAGTAAGTGTTTGAGGCGTTAATGTAGTTCTTTCTTGACTTTGATCAGCTGTCTTTCTTCTTAGATCGATGTTTTAAAGCTCATGACAAGATGCCGTACCGATGGCAGGTCCAAGAGGGACACCAGTGGACTGATTTGCCCGATAATGAGACAATTGAGAGAGACTACTGTGACCCCAGTAACTCTTACAGGTACTTACATTTATTCTTCAACTCAGACATCTCAATTTTAGATAAAAGGTTTGTGCGTTTCCAGATTTTTTGAAGGTAAAATGCTTAAGAAAGCTTTGGTTTTAGGAAGCGCTGGCTCTCTGTGATGTTAGTATGTAACTGGATTGCAAGTTAATCTGATTGTTGTGTCATCAGCGTTATTGTGTTTAGATTTGTCACACAGCTATGACAGACTTGCTCCACACGTGCAATGATGGGATTTACTGAGTGTCCTTGAAGGTGTAATAATCTAGAGCAGGGGTGGGCAATCTCAGGCCTCGAGGGCCGGTGTCCCTGCAGGTTTTAGATGTGTCTTCGAACCAACACAGCTGATTTAAATGGCTAAATTAGCTCCTCAACATGTCCTGAAGTTCTCCAGAGGCCTGGTAACGAACTAATCATGTGATTCAGGTGTGATGACCCAAGGTGAGCTCTAAAACCTGCAGGATACCGGCCCTCGTGGACTGAGATTGCCCACCCCTGGTCTAGAGGCTGTTAACACCTGTGACAGAGAGTCTGTAGGAGAGCATGCTTGTGGTTGGCTGAGAGTGTATGTATGGGGGTGGGAGTTATGGAGCGTGCGTGTGTGTGTGTGGGGGGGAAAGTAGCACAAGTTCAAGAGGAGACAGAGGGATTGTTTTTATTCTTCAGGGAGCGCTCTCTTTGTTTTGGCGTTGTCTACAGCCCACAGCAGACTGTGTTACTGTTCCTAATGAACAGCTGGTACATGGAATACCGACTGTCTCTGCCTCCTGTTGGAGGGACGCTACAATACGGCGGTTTCAGGCGCAACGCTTTGGATAAATATTAAAATAAAATATTTGATTCTTTGCTGAATTTGTAAGTTTGCTCACTTAAAATGAAATGAACAGAATTTTATGGCAGGGCAAGTTTATTTGTATAGCACAATTCAACAGCAAGGTGATTCAAAGTGCTTTACATAGACATTAGAAACAAAAACAAATAAAAAGCATGATTTAAAATTGATTAAAACAAGCAAACAAACAAACAAAACAGTATATAAAATCAAAACAGATAAAATCAGTAGTTAAAATGTAAGTTTTGAAATTTAAGCTTAAAAGTGTGGATTTGGTGCTTTATTTAAATGCAGCTGAGAACAGGTGAGTCTTCAACCTGGATTTAAATAAACTGAGTGTTTCAGCTGATCTGAGGCTTTCTGGGAGTTTGTTCCAGATATAAGGAGCATAAAAGCTGAATGCAGCTTCTCCATGTCTGGTTCTGACTCTGGGAACTGATAAAAGACCGGATCCAGATGACCTGAGGGATCTGGAAGGTTCATGGTCAAGGTTCAGGTTATGGTAGTTTTATGTTAGTTACTTATTTTAATGGAAGCAGATAGAATATCAACATATCACAGAAAAGTTCTTTGACCTGCATGTCGCTGAGTGAAATAAGGATTTGATCTCTGACATGGCCGACAGAACTCTGTCTCCCTCAGTGTTACGGGACGCTGTGTGGAGTGTGGTGGTTGTGGTTTGGTGACCAGGTTTTTATGTTCAGTGTTAAGCACATTGAGTTGACATGAATTTCCAACAAATTACCATTACTCCTGATCTCAACTGCGTACAAAGAAGAATAGATAGAAATCTTGCTGCAACCTTAAGGTCCACCTGCTCAAGTGAACGTCTTCATGATTGCGAGAAGGCTTGGGAGAAAGTGTCGTGGTCAGTCAGTCGATCTCTTTGGCCACCATGTTTGGCAGAAAAGAAATGCTGAGTATGAGCTAAAGAACACTTTTACCACAGTCAAGCGCGGAGGTGGAAACATGTTTTCAGCTGTTTTCTGCTAAGCGTTCAGAATGAGGTTCTAATGGGCAGTAGGTTTGAGAATCAGGATCCAGTTCTTGTAGAGAACCAGTTCCCTGTTGTCCAAATCAGCTGATTTCAGTTTGTGTGTTGGAGGAGGAAAATAGTGGCTCAGTCTATAGCCTGGATATGGACTGTCCTTTCATTCTTATTGCACAAAAAAACTTACAAGAGTGTGATGGTAAAGTGGAAACTGCATCTAGGACAGAAACAGCTGCACTGTGGTGGTAACACAACTTTGGCTCTTTGCACAGAGAGCATGCTAATACTAAGCTAGCCAAGAACCCAAAGTAACGTTAAAGCCGCAGCCCATCAGCCAGAGCCTGAACTTCAACAAGTAACGAACTGATGAGCAGTCAGGCTGCAGACTCTCTTTCTACCTGTTCATGTTTCTAAAGTAGAATCACCATGGCGATCGCTCTTTGTGCTGGTTTTCATCTTTGCTCTGTGTCGGCAGCTTTTTGTTTACACCTAAATACTATGACAAGGATCATATGTGTGTCTTTGTGTCGTCATGATTTGTGTTGGTGTGCTGGACTTCAGCCTAAGGTTTGTACTATTATACTATTAACTGGTTATTATGACAGCGTGTTTTAGTATTTTAGGTAATGTTAAGAGTAATGTAACAAGTAGTTACAGTATGTACTGCATTATTTTTTTAAAAAAAAGGGTTTTGTGTAATTTGTGTAATACATTTTTACATTTTTCAGTAATGACCAGTGTTGGTCAAGTTACTTGAAAAAAGTAATCAGTAACTAATTACTGATTACTTCCCCAAAAAAAGTAATCCCGTTACTTTACTGATTACTTATTTTTAAAAGTAATTAATTACTTAGTTACTTTTTAAAAACACGATTTACAACCTGAATAGGTGATAAAGCGATAGATCTTTCAGCCCAATTCTACTTTTTCTACATAATCCATCATACAAAATGTAATCAAATGGAAAAGTCTCTTTTTAAAACTTGTTTTATTAGTTTTAATCTTTTAACTTTATGCATCAAGCAAACATTTAATTAAATGCAACATTCTCTGACTGGAAGAAATCTGTTTAATATTTAAACCTATTTTCTGCACATTCCAGCACATAAAATAAAATATTTTGTGTGTTTACACTCAGTCTTTCAAATAGATGCAAGTAAAACACAGCAGAAAATAAATAAAGTCAAAGACTAGCGGTCCTGTTGCTCTATTTTCACCTGTAAAGCAGGAGTGGGGTAGGCGGAGGGTTACCCTGGTGCAGGTGTGCAGCGGTCAGTGGAAGAATCCGCGAGTTTCTCTGTGAGTTTCCCATTACGTCGTAGCTACTCGGTGCTTGTTTGGAAGTTTAGGGGTTTTTTGCTGTAGAAAGAAGTTTTCTTCCCACGCACAACGGACACTAATGTTTTTGTCACTTTTTATGGAATCAAACTCAAAGTAAGGTCAGTACTTCCACGCTTTAAACGCTGCACGCTCATACTCTCTCTGCACTTGATATATGATCCATTGTTGATCTGCACACAGCTGTTGTCACGAACGTCGCACTTGCTTACGTCACTGTCATGAGACATTCTCGCAAAAAAAATCACAGTTTTAGTAACGCAGTAACGCAGCGTTCCTACGGGAAAGTAACGGTAATCTAATTACCGTTTTTGCGATAGTAATCCCTTACTTTACTCGTTACTTGGAAAAAGTAATCGGATCTCTGGTAATGACCACAAAACACAAGAAGGATGGGAAATCCCTCCAACATGCACAAACATTTGACCACACAGCATGTAATTAACTTCCATGAATGTAATGTCTTTGCTATGCTGCTTAGAGATGGTGGCGACTCAAAGCAGAGCCAATGAAAGCCATGAAGAATTGATAAGTGATATCAATCATTTAATCGGAATCGCTAAATTCTTATCAATTCCCATCCTAAATGGACAGGGCCGTGCACCGTACAATCTTGAAGAGAACTTCCCTCCCGCAGCGTGACCACTGAGTGGACAGATTTTCCAGCATGGCAGTGACCCAAAACATACCAAGTCAACAAAGAAGTGGCTAAAGAAGAGCAAAGGTCATGGAGTGGCCTAGATGGTCTCCAGACGTGTCCTGTAGAAAATCTGTGGAGGGAGCTGAAGCTTTGAGTTGTTCAGTGGAACCCAAGAACCTGAAGGGTTTAAAGAGTTTCTGTAAAAAGGGAGTGGTCTAAGATCCCTCGGTGATGTGTGCAAACCTGATGACAGTGTTGCCAACTTAGCGACTTTGTCGCTATATTTAGTGAGTTTTCAGACCCCTTAGCGACTTTCTTTTCTAAAAAAGCGACAAGCGACAAATCTGGCGACTTTTTCTGGTGTTATTGGAGACATATTTATGACAACTTTTTGACGTGAAAGCGCGTATGGCTCTTACTCTCAACAAGCAGCAGCGCTTTGGCACGGTGCACCTCACCCGTGCCAAAGCGCTCACAGGTGGAGGATAGTCCTCCCCCAGCTGCTATCAGGGAAGGAGATGTTCACACCTATACGTCTAAAGTGCAAATGAATCGCGCATGAGCAAAACCACTGCTCCTGCACCGACTGTAACGCAGTCAGTTCTTTTACTGTTATGCTGTTTTGTGGATCACAAGGTTTAAAACTACTAATAAACACACACACATACACAAAGTAACTCCACCAGAGTGCCAATTCGGGTCACTTTTGCCGGTCCAAGCCCAGACAAAGGAGCAGGGTTGGAATTGTGACATTAAAAAAACAATAATTGCTAAAAGAAATTTAATTTGTAGTTCTAAATAAACTCTAAATGCATTTAGGACGTTTTTTTTACTCACTTTATGTCTCTTCCACGATGTTATTTCTCTCTCCATCAACATAGGTTACAATTACATTAGCATGACATATTATGCAAATTAGGCGATGACATCATTTAGTGACTTCTAGCAATTTTTGGGACAGCCAATAGCGATTTTCCTTACTGAGGAATTGGCAACACTGCCTGATGACCAACTACAAGAAATGTCTTAATGCTGTGTTTGCAGGACGGGTTTCTCCACCGAATACTAAGTTATGTTTAGCTTGGAGATCAAAAATCTGTTTCACTCAGTGCAGAACTTGTATTCGATTGTTTATTCCACAACTCAGTCATCTTAAGTGATTCTTAAATGCCAACTTTTTCAAACGACACACACCCAGTACACAGCTAGCAGTGGATTCAAATCATTTTGTTTTAATTGTGTGTCTGCAGTAGCACCAGCCCAGCCGTGCACTTTGACACGATGACCTGCGGACTGAAGAAGGTACGTCGGCTCTCGACAGAAAACTCGGTGACTGAGCCGACCTTCATCCACACCACCGAGTGGCTTTGGTACTGGCAGGACGAGTTTGGGAGGTGGAACATGTTTGCATCCGCTGTGAGTAACGACGTTATTGTTATCGTATTTTACATTTTTATGTTGTTAAGAAAAAGACAATATTAGGACATAACTTTAACAGACCGCTGTACAAACATACAAAATATGTAACTGACTGTTTACTAAAAAGGTTGTTTGCACTCTTTGATAAACAGTGAAGACAGTCTTCTTTGTGTCACCCATTCGTTTGTCGATTGCATTTCAAAGCTTCATTTTCACCGTTGTTGTGTTTTTGTTTTACTTTTTAAAACTGAACACGACCATATTTGGAGAACAGAGATCTATAACATATTTTTGTATTTCTAAGAACATCATTTGCATCTTGTACAGACAATGAGACAATTTCAGAGCTAAGGTCAGACACAGAAGTTCCTCTTTCTAACATCTTTTCCCAAATATGGCGATGATTTCAGGCCCTGGAGGTCCCCGTGGACTTGACCCATCTTCTGTCACCTGTTACTAAGTAAACTCAAATGTCACAGGTTGCAACAAGAAGCTGAATACATTCAGGCCTTCACTCAAGCCTGTTTCTAGATTATTTGTACTATATGTGTTATAAGCGTGTAGCGGCCTTCTATGTTCTAAGTCTTTTACACAATAGGTTGTGAAGTCATAGCGCTTCACAAAGCTTGAAACCTTCAATAAACTGAGACTGAACATCAACTCTGAATGAGCACAATCATGCAATGTGTATGAAATACTTCTGGCTGTACCTGTAATAAAAGGTTAATGTAAAGTCAGCAGGTTTTAATAAACATCTTAATGCAGGATCAATACTATAGATTATATCATTAATGATGCAGAATAAATTGTAGCCATAAAATAATTTATTTAATTCAACACTACATTAATTTTGTCAAGACTCCAAATGCATGCTAGTTTTGTGGACATGTAAATAAAAAACTCTGACACATTTAACATATCAGCAAGAGTTTGTTGCTAAATCCAAAAGCTCATACTGTCACATTTATTACGTAAGAACATTTGCTGTTTTTCATTCTCTGCTGAAGGGAGCGAGTAAGTGATGGGTTCTGTTTGTTCATCTGTTTGTTAGCAGCCCAGTGTCCACAATTTCAACTTTCAATTTTTGTGTGATGGTAGAGCGGTACAACACACTTTATTTTGTCCATACGATGCACAACATCACAATGACAACTAGGGCTGCACGATTTTGCATAAAATGAGAATCACGATTCTCTCACGATTTTCTTTTCCAGTATAAATATTTATTGCACTTATTAACTGCACATCAACTTCGTAACAGTTAAGACTGAACATAAAAACAATAAATAAACATAAAAACAACAAATGTCTCACATTTTGTCGTTGCAGCAAAATGTTGTACTGCTTGTAATTCCGTCTCCACCGTTGCTCGACGCTGCGTGTATAGAGCAGGTAGTGCAACAATAGAAAAATAGTTGCGGGACGGCACTGTGTAGCGTTTGTCTAGGGTGTTGATCATTTTCCTAAATCCCTCGTTTTGCACAGTGTTGATGGAGCCATATCTTTGGTCAGGTGATAAGTGATAGCCTCCGTAATTTCTTTGTGCCTGCGAGAGTTCGACGGGTAAAGGGAAGCGCTGTGTAAGGTTCCCGTTATTGATGTTTGGGTGGTTGACCGGGACGGATTTTCTCCTGTCACTTTCTCGTCATCCCTGACGTGCTCTCCGTTGTTTTTCCCTGCTAATTTTAGCATCACACGGCATAGCTTCTGTATCACGTGGTATAAGGCTCCGCCCTTGTCATTTGTTGAGCAGGAAGAGTGAGCGCTTGTTTTCATGCAGATTACGTCCCGGATCAAAATGCGGTACAATCGTCGTCTTTTTTTCTTTTCTTTTCTTTTTTTTAATCGTTGTCATTTGGAAATGAGATCGCACATAAGTATGAATCGAGATCGCGATTTTCTAACGATTAATCGTGCAGCCCTAATGACAAGAAAACAGACTGACATCATCTTGTAGTATAAACATCATTACTCACCTAAGTTTTAGTATAGCTCTGGCCCGTTGGAGGGAGGTACACTCTCTGACACTGTGTTTGTTATAGTAGATTGTTTTATGGAAGCCGTGTTAAAGTAAATAATTTTCCACTACCATTTAATTTTGACGTTGCAGCCATTCAGAGCTTACACTCTCTGATCTTTTTAACAAACCAAAGGTTAAAGTCTTTGCCATGAGTAACTCCACTTCTTAGGAGGAGTGTAATGGTGAAGTAGTTCCTGACTGATATGTTTGTGAAACCGTGAACAAACATGGAAACATAGCTGCAGCAGGTCAGAGTTTTATATCCGGCGTGCTGCAGCATGAAGAGCAGGTGGAGCTGATCTGTGCCACTGTACATCTGTCTCAGTCACATTATCAATGGCACCTACTGCTGCAGTTAATACTACATGTAAACTGCAATAAATGATGCACACAAAGGAGAAAGAAGTGAAGCTGGCAGAGATTTACTCTTAAAATAAATTAAGATCATGATGTTTCTCAGCAGTTTGAGTTACACTGGCTGTGGCCCAGCGTGCTTTTTAATTTTTTTTATTTTGGCCTTCTTTATATCCTGATTTATTTGTTTCATGGTTAATGTTTTACTTGCTCTATTCTCTTATTTACAGCTCATCTCCTAATCTTTAATCTTTTACCTACCAAACGTATTCCTCTCATTTCAAGCAAAAGAATTCAAGCATTGAATTTTTGAGGATAAAACTGAAATAAGCACCTTCATCAACTCTATTCTGAATTAAAAAATTTTAATACTAAAACAAGCAGTCACTTACCTTTGATTTATAGGAAAGAGGAAGAATTACATGCTACCAACCAAATGAATGCACTATAGCTTGGCTTTTCTTCCATTTTCATATAAAATGTCTGCAACCTAAGATCAAATTTTAAAACTCTTAAGGCTCCAGGTGTGGTCGTTAACACATGCAAAAGATCCCTAGTTTGATACCAAAACACAAATCTAGTGTCAGGGGTTCAAAAGTCCAAAGCCATGCCAGATGGGCGCCACATAAATGAGCTCGGTGAGGAAGGACGTCCAGCATGACGACTCTGCTAAATCAAATGTTACCGTTTTCATAATTGTGGCGATGCTAACTTGGGAATTTCTTCCTTGAGATAATATTACAAGCTCTTTAGACAATATTCTTTTGCTTCCCAACAATTTATTGTTCATATTTCAATTCCTGTTTGTTATGCGTTTAAAGACCTGCTCGCCTTTCTTACTTTGCAGATTGGTGGACATGAAGCAGCAGACATCAACAGCACAAAGCTGGAGAAGTTGTTCCTGGCTAATAATAAAGACGTGTTGAAGTTTTCTGCTGGTTCACACTCGTATTCGCTCAGTTTCGAGGGTAAACAAAGAATATGGAAACTGTATCTGATCGCTGATTTCTGTGTTTTAAAAGTGGCGTCGTAATCATTGCACAAGTTTAAACTTTTATTTGTTTCTTTTTGTTACCCGTCAGACATGATGCAGACAAACAACCTTAATGGCACGAAGACGCTTGTGTGCAGACGGCCACGGTTTGTCTCTGCTGTAGACGTCCGAACAAAGAAAGTCAGGTACGTCATCCCGAAAGCAGCAGAAGCTTTTCAGACCCGTTTTTAAAAATTAGCCTGATGTCAGAATTATCAGCTTATTCTCTGCTGTGTTCTTACATCTGAGGAATTCATTCATGTTCTTGTTCAGTTTACTCTTCTCATTGAGACAATCAAAGCTCTAGATATGGTTTTATATACTTTCCTTTTCCTGTATCTAGACCTTACCACAGTATTACCTTGGAGATCTACAAAGACTTTATTTGGAACAATCTCAGGCCAAAAATCACTAGTTGATGAGATCTTTGAGCACTCAAGTGGCACTGCTTTAAAAATAGGACTGTTGAGCATCGCTCTCTCGCAACTGGTCTCAGTTCCCAGACATTTGTGGGCTGTTGTTAGAAACGAGAGGGGATGCTACACACGAACGTTTTTGTTATGATGGTACAGTTTTCCAGTTTAAACATTCCACATGTTCTCTGTGCTGTGAAACAAATCATTGCAATCCAAAAATTGCAGTAGACATAAATCTGAATTGTTAAGTTTTTGTTGGTAGTTTTTTGATGAATTTGCAATAATAATAATCTACGGAGCATCGCAGGGGACATGTGAGGAAAAAAAAATTAAGACGGACTTTTGCGAGATCTCGCAAAACTAACTCGGGATCTCGCAAAAGTTTTCGCCGCATTCTTCGGAGGCCGCCAGCCTGAAGCCGACCGGGAGGTCGAGGCACGATGTGCCAGGAAAGCGGTGTTCCTGCCGGCTGTAGTAGGTCTCGACCTCCCGTTAGCTTCGAGCTAGTGGGTGTCAGATCTCCGAAAACGTCGGAGCACTTTTGCAAATATGTGATGTCTTGTAAACCGAGCAGGTATCTGACGTTTACACAACTACATTCACGCCTCAAAATATCTTAAAAGTGTATTTTGTGACCCAGAAAGAGTAATATTACAACTAAGTAGCTGCTGCCATTGTTGGAATTCAACTTTTGCGAGATCCCGAGTTTGTTTTGCAAGATCTCGCAAAACTTTTGAGTGATCTCGCAAAAGCCCGTCTTAATTTTTTTTTCTCCCATGTCCCCTGTGGGGCTCCGTAATAATCATCATCTTAATAATTTTTTTAAAAATCCAGTAAAAAATCGTACTATTACGGCTTTTAATGGGGAAAATGTCGATTTTAATTTTAATTAATTTCAGTACTGACACAACTATAAATGTGTTTTGGGGTTTTAAAGCATTCCTTATCATTTCTGTTTGCAGAAGGCCTGTGGTTCAAAATGCTGGCCCAGTACCGGACAACTGGGACAAGACACAGATCCCTGAAACAGGATATTCGGTACTGTGAAAACCAACAAATATAAAAAATATAATTTTCCTCTGTTGGTTTAGCTCACAGTCACGTTTAGGTCATTTCTAAATGTAAACATCTTTGAGTAATTGTAATCTATTATTTCTTATTGTTTGCAGTGTAATTTTTAACAAAATGGGATGATTAGTACCAGATAGCTGAGGTCGTTTTTCACATGTTTGCAGATTTTAGGAGTCAACTTTCTTTAGTACAGCTGCTGAAAACTCAATGCCTCAGTTTATTCTGATATAAGACTTTGTATTTTTAATTTTCAAAAAAGGTTACGTATTTGTACAATGAGGTGTTTGGTAATAAAAAAAAAACCCAATATGGTTTCAATTGAAAAAAACATTGGCAACAATGTTTTCAAAGGAAAAGACAGTCAATGATTTCAGTATTGATAGATATCTGCTGTTTCTTTTTTCATTTCATTGTTTTTTTTTTACATTAGCACAGCCTGATTATCTCTTTCTTCAGCCAGCAAAGATGCTATGTTAGCTAAATGGATTCAGCGAAAAAGCCAAATATTTCCTTCAGCACTTGGTGGAGACCAAAGCAGAGCTAAAAAGTGTTGTTTAGAAGCCAAAGTACAAAAAAAAGTTAATAATTCTTTCTGTTTCTGTGTTTGATGGTGTTTTAAAAATTGTGATTACAGCTTGTTTTTGTTCAATGTTATTGTGACTGAACATTTTCTATGATTCTCTGTTTTCTTACAGCAAATCTCGCTCCAGAGCAGCTCAAGAGAATTTAAGGAGGTTGAAGCTCTTTTCTGTAAAACCATGAGAGGCTTTGATATTGTCAACATTGAGAGAATTCAGAACCAAAGTCTTTGGGAGGCCTTTCAGTTGTACGTACTGACATCCAATTAATATGCATGATTGCAGGTAGCCACCCCTGTCTGATAAAGTGACATCATCATTTACAAAACTCATGTTGTATTAAAGTAGACTTTAAACTATTAATGGAGAAAAAATTAACCCAATAGGAAAATATTTAAAGAAGTCATAAACGAACAGAGAAGATCTTCGTTCTTGCATTTAAATTAACTGACCACTTTTTCAGTTTTTTGCCCCCGGCTGGAGATTATAAAAATATAGAGATTTAAGCTGCCCGCAGCGGTGTTACTTTTCAGAATCACAGGCTGGGTCCATCTTTTATTCAATGTCTACTATTAGCATGCAGACTTTCTGACTTTTTCTCTACTTTTTCTTTATATCCTTGCCTGGATCTAGACCAGGGGTGGGCAATTATAGGCCTCGAGGGCCGGTGTCCTGCAGGTTTTAGATCTCACCTTGGGTCAACGCACCTGAATCACATGATTAGTTCGTTACCAGGCCTCTGGAGAACTTCAGGACATGTTGAGGAGCTAATTTAGCCATTTAAATCAGCTGTGTTGGTTCAAAAAACCTAAAACCTGCAGGGACACCGGCCCTCGAGGCCTGGAGTTGCCCATCCCTGATCTAGACCCTTACCCCAGTGTTACCTTGGAGATCTACAAAGACTTCCCAAAATTTCATGGCTTGTTTTCTTCCAGATATAATGGTGACCTATGGGGACATTATATGTAGTAAAATATACTGTGGAGGAGAACACAACCATGAGAACAAAGGGCAACTCAGACCACAAAGACACAGACTAAGACGTGAACTTGACACAGTGACGGGAACATGGAGACGTGACTGACTGGGGAGACAGGACAGGGTCATAAAAGATGATGACTAAAGATTACATAACCTAATGACGAGCACAGAAGCAATGGGAAACAATAATATATTGAAAGGAGTGAATACAGAGCTAGAACGTAAACTGCGGCTCAACATCCAAAAGAACAAATCATGAGCTCACAGAAAACTCAAAACATAAAAAGGCTCAAAGACACAAGACCATGATTCACACTCTTACAGCTTGGCTTAATTTGTTTCCTGTCTCCTTTTTCAAGGCAGAAGAATCAGATGAGGACCAAAAACCGAGGCAGAGATGTGCCTGAACTGAGGCTTTTTCATGGCATCGACTCCAAATCTGTAAACACCATCTGCCACAACAACTTCGACTGCAGAACTCATGGGATGGCTTATGGCAAAGGTGAGTGGAAGAAATGTTCGTGCTGAAATAGTTATTGGTTATTCAAAAGCAAAGACTCTCATCTTTGTGACACCGTGAGTCCTGTGAAGTTATTCTTATGGAAAACATTGATTTTTCACCTTGTAATCACCTCTGCATGTTTACCAGAAATACATTTTTTCACAATAGTACCTTTTGGTGTCTAAACACAGGTAGTTACTTTGCCCGCGATGCCAAATACTCCCACGACTCCACCGGTGACGCTGATGTCCGAGCCATGTTCATCTCACGGGTGCTGGTGGGAGACTTCACCAAAGGGTCCTTCGATTATTGCCAACCTCCTTCAAAAGACGGAGGGGGCATAAACTTCTATGACAGCTGTGTAGACGATGTAATGGACCCCGCCATATTTGTGGTGTTTGAGAAGCACCAGATCTACCCCGAGTACCTGATCCAGTACAATTAGACAGACGTGTACTGGTGAAAGAAACCAGCTACCCGATTAGCTTACCAACCCAGCACAGTTTCTTTCATGTGCTGATGGTGGGACAAATGCAGGGTTTTAATAGTTTTGCAATTTTCATTAGTTTTTATTTTTATTTAGTTTTGACTTCAGATTTTCAATTTTATATCAGTTTTAATTAGTTTTTACCAATTGTTTGCTAGTTTAGTCCTTAGTTTCAGTTTAGTTTTGATTAGTTTCAGTTATAGTTTTAGTTGTGTTTGCAATAATTAAGTGTAACAAAATCCCAGTTTCATCATATCAGTCATTCTGCTCATCCTTGGGTATGTTGCTATTCCAGCTACCATACTGCACCCTGCACAGGTCGCTGTCTGTCGCAGGGCTAACACGCAGAGACAGACAACTCACATTCCCACCTATGGGTTCTTTAAATAAATAAATAAATAAAGGCAGATGAACAACCATTGATACCAGGCAACTATAAAACGTATATCTTGGCCCCAATGAGACTATTAACTCTCGCAGCACCGGGTGTTCGTAATTGTGGTTCAAGTGAATTGATAAACTTTTTGAAGGTAATTGACTCACACAGTTGTGTAGATATCCCCGTCCTGTTGTCTCGGGATGCATCACGCTGCCTTGCCTGGGGTTAGCTTCTGTTTTCTGGGGATGAGGGTTGAGTGTGCTCCCTTACCTTCTCAAGCTAAGCTAGGTTAGCCTTCTTGTGTGAGCTTTTCAAGTGCACTTTAAGGTTTGTGGGATTTTTTTCCCTTTAGAAATGTCCCTCATAATTTGTCTGTTTCCACTACAAGACACTTGCTTTATCCAAAACACAGTCATATTCAAAGTAATCCCAAATTGGACTCTGGCGCTTTCTTCCGACTTTTCCTGACATGATTCTGCGCGTGGACGGAGCAGCAACACAGACGACTCGACTAACGTACTGCCACCTGCTGGCATAATGAGACACAGCAAGAAAAAAATCTGGAAACTAAACTTCATTTTCACCCTTGACTCTTGTATGACACGCACACATCAATGAAAACTAAACACATTTTTGCTATAAATTCAGTTAATTTTAGTTGGTTTTGTGAAAACTCCTTATAGTTTTAGTTATTTTTCCTTTTTTTTTTTTTTTTTATTTCCGTTAACGAAAATGTTTTTTCACTTCTAGTTTTCGTTATTTCGTTAGTTTTCGTTAACGATAATAACCTTGGACAAATGTAAGCACTTTGAGTACTCAGAGTAGAAAAGAGATATGAGAACCACGTTTACCATTAAGCATTTAGCAATGTTGGTAAAAATGTGTGAATTGTCCTGGGAAATACTTGGTAAAACTATTTTAGGTTTATTCAAATGATGAAATGAATAAGCAAGTTTCTTTTGTTTGTTTCGATGCTCAAACGTTTTCAACTCGACCAAATGCAAAGGGATTTTTAAAAGAAGACAAATTTCCACAAATCACAAACATTTCCAGTCAGTTTGTCTTCATGTGCAAAAGATGCACATAAAAACAGGCGGGCACAATCCCATTTGCTGAGGTGTTTTTTATAGAAATTACACCAACTTTTATACAAAATGTAATAATGACATTTTGTATCGCTAATGATCTTAGCATATATCTGTATGTATCTCCTTAATGGTGGGCCAATCAATAACATTGCAGTTATTAACATCTATTTTAAGCCGTTTTCATATTCATCGCCCTGACAATGCGATGATGTCTCCATTTGTTGTTGTTGTGACATTCAACATACGTGAAGGAATTTAGTTATACTCAACATAAATACAGAATGAAGAATTTGACAAAGCATACAGGCTTAGCAAAAACCGCCCATAGGACAGGTTTATGCGAGTAATATAGATATGCTGCAGCGTGCTAACCATATCGGAAGAAAAGCCTGAGTGCTTTCCTCATGATTATCTCGGGAAGTTTTATACGTCATCCACATTTAGTGGTTATCATGCGAAAGCGTCGTACCTAAAACATATCAAATAATAAAAAAGGGATAACGTTGGAGGCGTTTAGAGCCTCAGATTCTCGTAAGGATTTGTCCAAGACACGACGGACATGTTGGTGCCTGATGATAGCTTTGCTGTTTTAGATGACCTTTGCAATGTCAGCAGCGAGCAGGGACCAACGTCTGGGAACACGGATAGAAACAAACAGCAGCAGTGTGCGATGCGATACTGTGCTCGGAAAAGCTTGAGAAGAAGGAAAGCGAAAAACATGGACCTTCTAGTCCAGCGGTCCCCAACCTTTTTTGCGCCACGGACCGGTTTAATGTCAGACAATATTTTCACGGACCGGTGTTCTGGGAATCCATCCTACCTGACAAACCATCCTACCTGTTTTTTGTACACATGCGCACAACACGAAATTAAGTGGCAAACCGTCCTACCTTTGTGAATATGAGCGAGAAGCATACTCGGATGGGCAAAGTTAAGTGGCAAACCATCATGCCTACTTAAATTTGTGCTGGAATTAGGAAGTATAATGGTTTGTCAGAACACCGCTTTTAAGGTGTCGCGGATAAATACAAGAGAATAAAATGATACGACCAAGACAAATATAATAACAAACGTGAATGCACTGTGTAATTGTGTAACTTTATTGGCAGCAGCATCCTGAAATGCGCCAACAACACTGAGAGTAACATCCTCCTCTCTGCCCCTTAATGCTCTCTGGTTGCTATGGTAACGCGTAAATATTTATTTCAAAATAAGACACACAAGACTCAGGGAAACAGAGTTAACAATAAAAACCATAAATTTCACAACCGAGCCTCAACTCTCGCGGCCCCGTACCAAGCGACTCATGTACCAGTCCATGGCCCGGGGGTTGGGGACCGCTGCTCTAGTGCAGCACAAAGGTGATGCTGTGGTGGTTGTTAAACGTTCACTTCGCCCTGTTGTGCACAGTCTTTCTAGTTCATAGTCTGACTGTAAATGCAGAAAACAGTTGATAAAAAAATACATTTCTCTTTGAAGATGGTTAAGTTGTTACATTGTGTATATTTCCTTTCTCTTTAGCTCTTTTGCAGTCATAGCCCGCTTGTTAGTAGTACTTGGATTAGCTGTTATATATTTATAATGATTAGAAACAGATATAACAAAATACAAATACACCATGCTGCTAGTTTTGATTCTTGTTATTGTTCTTGACACTGTATGAGAGGGTACTTACAGCCCATTCAGGTTGCACAGTTAGTCCAGTTCCTGGACCGCTCTGTCTCCTAAGACAAGAAGGCGGGCTGTGCGTGAGGAAACCCTGAAAGGGCCATAGAAGGGCATCAACCCAGCAGCAGGATCGCTATCTGTTGCTTTATGCAAAAAGTAATGGAAAGATCACTGCCAAAGCCTTACAGAGTGGCAAATTTATGTGCACGTTCCCGATGAAACTGTTAGGAACAGACTCCATGAGCATAGCTTGAGGTCCTGATGCCTTAAACAGCAGTCATGAGAGCTGCTGACTAACACGTGGAGGTCTGCGTTACCTTCCAAAGGCTTACCCTCTCCCAAAAAAGTCATACAGGATGTTTCAGGCTTCATAAAGTTTGCCGATGGCGCCTCCAGATTCTTTACATCTGCTCACTGTAAACCTGTTCTACTATTAACGCTATTATTCTTCTGAAATGTTCTATCAAAACAGATTTTTGTGTGTGTGCATGTTGGCAATCATTCAAATAAATAATTATTTAAGAGTTATCGAGACTGTTCATGGGTGTGGTTCTTGATTATGGCCCACTGTGGTCTGATCTGCACTTCCTTTTGGAGTCACAGTCGCAGGATAAAAAACTGCAAAACAAAAAAACCCTCTTTATTATATTTGTTAAAGAGCAAAAAGACGAAGGCGAACAAGCTTCAGCAATAAGCTGTGTGTTTACAAACCTTCTTTTTGCCCTCAAAAACCCTGAAAAAGAACAAATAAAGATTATGATAATATTTACAATAACAACATTCATATTTTCCCTCTGCTCAGGCGTTCCAACACCTTCAGTTAATGAGGAATACGTACTTCTAACTTAGATCTTATGAAATGAATCGTCATCATAATCATCAGTTTGAAAATTCAGGACACATTTTAATGATCCATAAATTGCTGTGATTTTTACTTTCCAACAATAATGAGTTAACACAACAAAACACAACAAAACACAGCTAACTGATGTTCTTGCATTTTAAAAAGTGAACTTGTTGGATTGTAAAGGCGCCTGTCTCTAAAGTATTTTGGGTCAACTTCTGCTTTTTAAATGTGCTATGGGCTATAAATAAAATAGACGTGACAGTCAACACATAGTGCATGTATGAGGCATATTTTTTCATTTCCAAAAATAAATAAATTACACAGTTCAGTCGGTTACATATTGAACTTGGAGAAGATAAAACAAGATATCGTATCAATCCGTTACCAGTATTAGTGTTGGTATGATACTCTTGATATTCACATTGTTCAGTCGTTCAGCTGTGCTACTGGGGAATTGCCTCAGTTTTTCACTGTGTTCTGTGTAGCAGCTATGCAAACAAGAAGAGCAAAGATATTTTTGGACTTGTAATTGTTGTTAGTGCACAGCTGTGCAGCACAAGTATTTAGGTTCACCCTCCCCACCCCAGGCAGACATGCATAAGCTATTTAAGCTGCAAACACAGCCTGGCAGCTGATGGACAGTTAAGACCCGGAAATTCACCCCAAAGGTTTAAAGGAGAGCAAAGCTAAAACAGGAAGTAATAGCTATGACTTCCTTTAGTCAGACTTTGAGCTTTCTGCTAATCAGCTCAACTGTGTTCATGTTACACTGTGTGCCGAGTACAAATGCATTCCCTATATTCTTTCATGGACGCCCCCAAGTGGAAATCAGCAGCATTACAGCATCAGTCCAAGATAAAAATAGTTCAGTTTCGCTTTCCAATCGTCAGAAATGATACCGACGTTTTCCTCCTCCCATGAAACCAGCGGCCGCTGTCGTCAAGCTGCGGTTTGGTCTCCCAGGTGGAAGTTAACGCAGGCAGAGCTCGGACACGATGGAGACGGAAATACTGAGAATGATCTGCGCCGGCCAAGGAGCAGTCAACACGGAGGATTTAGTGTATAATCTGTTTTCCGGAGATCCCACGAAGTTGTCGGAGATCATTTGTAACCAAGAGAAATTTGTTTCGTGTTGTCCAAACGGACAGCCGAAGGTGGTGGCCAGGACCCGCCTGAGACTTTGCAGAGTGAAAGACTGCCCGGGGACGTGCAGGGCTCTGCACCTGTGCAAAAACTTCCTCTTCAGCGGATTCTGTCAGTTCACTCAGCTCAGGTAAATATACCGGACTTAAAGTAAGAAAGGTGAGTCATGGCCCGAGTGAAACAGCCGCCGTCTCTGTTCATCCGGGCCTTTTCTAGTAATGCTGAAAGTGGCTGCAAAATATTCCTGGGTTAAAGGCCCTGACTAGTGTCTCTGTTTACAGTCCGTGAATATGACACTGACGGTGCGTTCAGGTGTTGTTGGGAAAATTCGACATTTTAAGCAGTTTGACGCAGATTTGTTAGAAATGCTAACCTGAACAAATATCATCACGTGACTCGACAGGCTAATAGGAAAAGTTCCTCTCTGTGCTTCCTTGTACCGAAAAACGTTATTTTTATTGTCGTATTTGTGTACAACCAAGTTACGGACCATTAAAGAGGCTAAAATGTCAAATAATTCATAGTGCTTTTGTTATTAGTAGTGTTTATTATTGTCGTCATATTAACTGGTTTTGAAGCCAGCTACAATGACAAATCCTCGGGTTTGGAAAAATATAAGAACACATGTTGACGGCAGTCAAAATTTATTTTTTATTGGTATCGGGCTGAATTTGGAAACAGACGCACACACGTTTGGCAGCACTTATCATGTTTGTGTGTGGCCCTAATCCTTCTCATGTCACAGTCATGACTCAGCTGTGTGGATTCTGTTACAACAGGAGGGGCTGCTGCTTCTCCCATGAGCTGACGTCTGAGCATAACCAAAGACTTCTGAGGCAGCATGAGCTGGAGAGCCTGAGCCGAGAGGAGCTGTGCACCCTGCTGCTGCAGAGTGACCACACACTCCTTCCTGCTGTGAGTCTTAACCCAACACACGATAACGCACCCTGACAAAATACTTTAGGTTGAACTCATCATCATTGTCATAACATCTTTTCACATCTGATTTGTTCTGGATCATGTTCATTTAAATTGTAACAGCTTGTTGATGCTGTAGCAATAACAAACAGCACAGCTGACACCCACACAGTGTAATATAATATGTAATTCTTCACAAATTGGCAGTCAGTGAGGTGTTCTTAAAACTTAGAGGTAAAGTTGTTTGACAGATGTGTATTGTTCTCCAATTTTAAAACATGTTTTCTGTCACGTTGGTGGCAAATCAGCTTTTTCATACATGTAAAAAAGTATATTAAAAGTTTTAAAACACATGCAATGTCATTGGTAAACAGTGTTGGGAAGGTTACTTTTAAAATGTATTCCATTACAGATTACAGAATACATGCCCTAAAATGTATTCTGTAACGTATTCCGTTACGTTACTCAACGAGAGTAACGTATTCTGAATACTTTGGATTACTTAATATATTATCATGCTGTTTACAACTACATGAATGTACTATTGCTGTGATTTATTACTGTTACTGAAGGTCCGCGGCTCCGAACCGTAGTAAAGGGACCTCTGGCTAATACGGTGGGTTCTGTGTCGGCTCGTAGCCGAAAACTAGCTTTACTTTGTTGTCTGGGTCAACTTTGCTAGCAGAGACAGAGAGAGGCGTTGAAAGGCTGCTCCAACAGAACTTATTGTTTTTGGAGGAAAACACGAACACGGTGTACAGTCGAGTCTTAATAGCTTACTTACAACTGGGCTCGTCAGGCTCTCTTCTTGGCTGCAGTGGTTATTATTATATTTACATGCTTCCAGCTCCCGTTTTTGCTCGATGACAGCTCGTACTTTTCCTTTTTCTCCCTCCCTCGCTCACAGACACATAACGGGTATGGCAGTCCATTCTCCCTGCAGCACGGACTACACTGCCTATGATGCTACATTCTTTAGAGCTATACCTGTAGCATTCTGCCGCAACACGCAGAGAGAGAGCGTCTCCCTGTAACCATGGCAACCGTAACGCTGCCGCCTGGAACAACAGAACGTAGCTGTCAAACAAAACCCAAACAGTCCTGACCCGCCACAATATGAAACAGAGAAGTACCGCCGTGTAATCCATTTATTTCAACAAAGTAACTGTATTCTAAATACCACCTTTTTAAACGGTAACTGTAACGGAATACAGTTACTCATATTTTGTATTTTAAATACGTAACGGCGGTACATGTATTCCGTTACTCCCCAACACTGTTGGTAAATAATCATTTCCTTTCGTTTGTTTGTTTGTTTGCAGTACCATCCACAGTTTTGAAGATATCTTTTTCAGATTTTGTGTGATGATAACAGCTGATTTAATTTAGATGAAAATTGGGTCGCATCTAAAAAATCAGTCAAAACTTTATATTACCCACAATTTTTTATGGATCGTCTTTAAACTTGACAAAGATATTCTAGACCTAAGAAAACGTTTTGAAGAATTTATTGTGGCATTTAGAGTAAAACAAATTGTAGCAGCCTTTGGCATCAAGAACGACAGAAGAGTCTCTAACGGGTGCAGCCATTTATTTTCTCACCACACACGGCTCATTCTCTGGACATTGAGCGCCGTGAAAACTATAAAATAAGAAAAAATTGATAACCGTACAGTCCTTTTGAACTATAACAATGAGCTTAAGTTAATTCAGGTAAGTTCAAACAGGTAATTCTGAGATATACAGTCACAGATTAAATAAAACAAAAGGGGTTACTTCAAACAGCATCAAGGGGTTACACAGTTCGGTTAAATAAAATATAACAACAGATCACCTCTCATCACATACCTCAGTCCGCTTGCCAAGGGTGCAAAACTCCGGAAAACACACTTCGGCCCGTTTCTCATGGGGTGCTGCTAGCTTGCATGACACACATGTCTAAGCTAAAAAAAATAGCACATGGACGTAAGTAACGTAAGTACAGAACAAAAAGGTTTTCAGATAGCTCACAATACAAACGCAGCAACATACCTTACATTAGAAACACACTTATCATACTTATCAAAGCATTATCGTAACTTACATGGACTTTGTACAACTTATTCCTGCCGCGACAGACCGCTCCATACACGTTACGGGGCGTGCCTCTGAGCACATCTGTCCTTAGTGCGACTGCGCATATAGTTCCAACAACCCCCGCGAGGATGACTTATGGTACAGATCAGCGGTTCATTACACAAATTTAAACTGGTTAAAAAAAGTAGGATGTTGCAATGTTTATATCCATCGTTTCCATACAGTCAGTGATTGTATTCCATCTTTTACTTACAGTCCATGTATATAACCACGCTTTCCTTTCATTTTTTTCTGTCTCCATCAGATATGCTACGACTACAACAACGGTGATGGAGAGTTCGGCAGGTGTCAGGATGGTGATGGTTGCAAGAGGCTCCACATCTGCCAGAAGTACATCAGCCGTGAATGCAGCTGCTCGAGGAATCACAATTTTACTGCTCCACAGCCCATAAAAAATGTCCAAGAAAGAGGCGTACCTGGTGCCCTTCTGCCATCCTTGAAGGCTGTGTATGCAAATAAAGAGGCTTTGAGGCTGGCTGAGAATGGTCAACAACAGCGGAGAGGCAGAGGGAGAGGTGGTAGGGGTGCGACGGGCAGCAGGGGCAAAAGGGGAAACAGAGGAAACCAGAGCAGCCGACCAGGGCAGGATCGAGCCTCCTCACTTACTGAGATGCTTGCTGGCACTCACATCTTCGACCTGTACACCAGCAATGGACTGAATGAAAGCGACGATGAAAACTCTTCCACCGGTGACGTCTTCGCCGCCACCAGCGACAACGATGCGAGCAGTGAAAATGGTGAGACTCGAAGACGCCGTCATGGAAGAAATCTAGCAGCTGTCAGAGGGAGAGGCGGCAACAGGGGCACCAATAAGCAACCACTACCAAAAACCCGTTCATCAGGCAACATTAACGCTGCTGTCAGTGATGAAGCTGCTAAAGGTGGAGAATGGCAGAACAATAGACAGAGGCCTGTCAGAGGTAAACAACGGCTGAAAACACTTCTGTGGGGAGATGAACTAAAACTGCTGTCTGAATGAAGCCTGTGAAATATCTCCTGTTTCTTACAGATAAAACAGAGATCTGCATGTACTTCATTAAAGGTCACTGCAAACATGATGGTGAGAAAGTCACGGTTAGTAAGTGTTTGAGGCGTTAATGTAGTTCTTTCTTGACTTTGATCAGCTGTCTTTCTTCTTAGATCGATGTTTTAAAGCTCATGACAAGATGCCGTACCGATGGCAGGTCCAAGAGGGACACCAGTGGACTGATTTGCCCGATAATGAGAAAATTGAGAGAGACTACTGTGACCCCAGTAACTCATACAGGTACTTACAAGTTCTCACTGGACTCTCTGCAGTCCTGCAAAACACAACATGATAATCTGATAATCAAATACACTTGACTTTGTGATCATCACAGACTGTATAAAAGCAGAACTTTTGGCAGTTTACTGGTTTGGAGCATTCAGTTAGGTGTAGGGATGGGAATCGAGAACAGTTCCCAGTAGTGGCATTCCTTGGAATTGTTAGTCTGCTTGCCTATTGACTCTAATATTGGTTCCACCTGCACTTGAATCAGCTGATTTCAGCTCATGTGTCTGAGGATGAAAGTAGTGGAGCGGTCCACAGCATGAACTCGGACATTATTATTTTTATTCCGCAAAAGAAGAAGAGTGTGATGGTAAAGTGGAAACAGCATCCAGGATGGAAACAACTGCATTATCCTGCTAACACAACTTCAGCTCTTTGCAAGCACCAACACTGGCAAGATAACAATGTTAGCCCTTCTGCAGCTATAGGGCATATATGGTATCACTCTTGGCTGGAAGCAGCTTAAACAATGGAAAAAACACAAACATTGTCCAAAAACCTCTCATGTTTAGCTGTTTCCGACTTTTTCTTTGGTCATTTTAGCCTTTTTGGCCAGGGTGAAGGGAGTATCTGCCATCAAACAAGAAGACAGCCGCATGTAGCTATGATGATGTTTGCTAGTTCACCTTACATGCATTAATGTAATAACGTGGTTAGCCTACTCAACGTAAATTACACACGAGCAACATTAAGCTACTCATGCAGAGAAGAACGGCTGCTGCTGCATCATCATCCTCATCATTTCTGCTACACTGGCAGGGCTAGGGGCCAGGACTCATGTGAGTGAAGTTGGCCCCCCCACCTTCTTTAAATCCAACAAAAGTGGTATCAAACGTTTGTGCTGGTTTGTGCTGCAAAAATTGTCGTTTGTGCTGCTTCTGTTTTAAAGATATTAATGAAAAGGTAAAGGTCAAAAGGTCAACCAGCCCCCCCACATTACCCAAATCAAAGAAAATTGATGTTAAACGTTTGTGCTGCAAAAAGTTTTGTTTGGATGAGTGATGAAACGTTTCTACCACTGAAAATGTCCAGATAAACAGAATCAACCTTTTGGGATTTACTTACCTGGATGATTAAGCACGCATCAAGACATTATTTTATTAATATCTTTAAAATGTTAGTAGCACAAACAAAAAAATTTGCAGCACAAACCAGCACAAACGTGTGATACCACTTTTGTTGGATTTGAAGAAGGTGGGGGGGCCAACTTCACTCACATCCAGGACTCTACTCTTCGGGTTCATGTTGCTAACTCCGGGTCCGATAACAGGCACCACACCCGCAGTAGATGTGCTCGGTGTGAGGTCTCGCAGCAAGCTATCAAATACGGCGCATTTCTCGCCTTTAAAAAAACGCTATGCGTTGCCAGGTGTTTCATCAGATTTGAGGTGTTACCTCCTTTGACAGTATCACAGTATCAGCTTAAAGCACTTGTTGCAGCTGCTGAGTTTGCATCTTTTGCTGTGAAGTACAGCCAGACTTTGACCGCTTCGCCTTGGGCATTTTTAATCTGTAGCTCTGCTTTAAAAGAACGTACGCACCTGGACCCGCCTACTATCCTCGGAAACGTAAAATAATTGGCTAGAATCTAAAGTGTATGACATCTCAGGAAAAATAGCACAGAAATGTGCGCTGCTTTTCGGTCTGGTTTTCGTTTATGTCAGAACCGGTGCCATTACTGGTATCCTTCCCTACTGAGGAGCAGTCAAGCTGCCAGTTCAGTTTCTGCCTGTATATGTTTCCAAAGAAGAATCACCGTGGTGATCACTTTAACGTCTCTTTGTGCTGGTTTTCATCTTTGCTTTGTGTTCATACATAAATACTATGACAAAGATCATATGTGTGTCCTCTTTAGAACAGGGATTTGTGTTGGTGTGTGGGCCTGTAGAATAAGGTTTACATTGGTAACGGGTAATTCACTAGCTGGGCCCAGGTCCTCATTTATATTTGACAGCATTTTCGTAGATAAAGGTGAATGGCTTTGACGTGAATTGAGCTGCAGTTTGAGGAAGGCCTCGAAAGGGACTGACGGCGGCTCCGGGACCTATATGGATGAGAACTGGAAGGAGTGTGTTTGGAGGTGTGCTCCCCCTCCTGAAGTTCTGATACTTTATCTCCAATTATGAGACAAATTCATCCTAAAGTGAGACCCAATACAAACACAAGGACCTGGTTGTGGAAAGGAGACGATTTAGGTGATGATTCCACAGCCACAGGACACAAATCTTTATTTCTGTTACTGTTTCCTTAATATCAACTTCTTTCAAACTCCACACACGTGTTAAAATGTTAACATTATGCCTTCTGTTTTGGGTGTCTGCAGTAGCACCAGTCCAGCCGTGCACTTTGACACGATGACCTGTGGATCGGACAAAGTGCGTCGACTCTCGACAGAAAACTCCGTGATTGAGCCGACTTTCATCCACACCACCGAGTGGCTTTGGTACTGGCAGGATGAGTTTGGGAAGTGGAACATTTATTCCGCAGATGTGAGTAGCATCAGAATCCACTGTTCATCCACAGTGTTTTCAAAAGGTTGTTAGCACGTGAGTCAGTACTTTTGTTGTAAACATGATAAAAAAAAACAACAAAGTCCCTCGAACTTTGACCCTACAGGGTGTTTTCCCCCCTCCAGGTGATCTCCACAAAGCATTTCAGTGCTTTTCAGCTTGTGTTTGTTTTAGCTTTAGCTTTAGCTCTCATCAGGAGTGATTCTATGAGACTGACGCAGCATTTTCAATGATAACAAATTCTTAAAAACCAAGTCTATAATACTCAGAACCATATTTAGGTCCTAGACTGCAAAAATAATGGAGCACTGAGCATGTAGGACCTTTATATAAAAGGTGCACACAAGCACCTTAGTGTCAGCCACTGGGGTTTTTGACTATGTAAATGTGTAACTGTTTGCTAACACGTTCAATATATCAGCTTTGAAGTCACCTAAAACTTCTCTGTTGTCACTCTCTCTGCCTCAATAGATTTATTACATCAGAGGCTGTCATTAAAGCGTAAACTATCTGATTTTCTATTCTAATCAAAGGTTAAAGTCTTTGCTCTGGGTAATGCCATGTCATGGGAGTGGTGTAGTTGTGAAACACTTCCTAACAGATTGTGAACAAGTGAACAAACATGGAAAAAATAGCTGCAGCAGGCCAGAGTTTTACTGAAGACATCCACACTGACAGCGTGCCTCAGCGAGAAAAGCTAGCGGAGCTGATCTGAGCTACAAATGGTCACTGAACCTCTATTTCACTGACCATTTTGGAGGTCACTGCATTGCTTCTGCTGCAATCACAACTATATTTTTCATATTTTTTTTATCCTCTCTGTATTCTGTTGTTTAAGCTGCTGGACTTACAGCTCATGATTAAAGTTTTCATCTTATCTATTATGGCTGTAAATCGAGGCTGCCACAGTCTGTGCATACAGCGCTGGTATCTCTGAGGAGAAATTAGCAGCTGAAGTAAACGGCTACATGTACCGGCTGTGCTCAGCTGAACGTGTGAACTGAGCATGCTCATACTGGACTGTTGAGTTTAAAAAATAAATGAGTAAAGTTTGGAGTTAAAGTCTGTTAGGGTAACTCTACTGGAAAGAACGTCAAACTTTCAAACGGCCTCAATGGTTTTCAGCCAAGCTAATTTGACAGTCGCTATCTTGGGATATTTATTAAATATTATAAATGAATTTCTCTTACCAATTGTTCATTGCTCTTATGCCGATGCAGGTTTGATTTCAGGTTAAAAACACAGTCACCTTTCTTGCTTTGCAGACTAGTGGACATAAAGCAGCAGACATCAACAGCACAAAGCTGGAGGAGAAGTTCCTGGCCAATGACAAAGACGTGGTGGAGTTCACTGCTGGCTCCCAGTCGTATTCACTCAGTTTCGAGGGTAAACAAAGAATATAGAAACTCTGTGTTGACTGATTTCTGCATGTTAAAATGTAAACCTGAGTTTCTCATTATTATTTAACTTTAAACTTCCCCCTCAGACATGATACAGACAAATAAACGCTACGGCACCAAAAGGTGTGTGTGCAGACGGCCGCTGTTTGTCTCTGCTGCAGACGTCCTAACAAAGAAAGTCAGGTACGTCATCAAAAAACAGCCCCGCAAGAAAGTTTTAAGACACCTTCACTTTGGTTTACATGAGTCTGATAGACTCGTTAACTCCTTGATTGTTACCAACAGTGTTGGTCAAGTTACTTGAAAAAAGTAATCAGTAACTAATTACTGATTACTTCCCCAAAAAAGTAATCCCGTTACTTTACTGATTACTTATTTTCAAAAGTAATTAATTACTTAGTTACTTAGTTACTTTTTAAAAACACGATTTACAACCTGAATAGGTGATAAAGTGATAGATCTTTCAGCCCAATTCTACTTTTTCTGCATAATCATCATACAAAATGTAATCAAATGGAAAAGTCTCTTTTTAAAACTTGTTTTATTAGTTTTAATCTTTTAACTTTATGCATCAAGCAAACATTTAATTAAATGCAACATTCTCTGACTGGAAGAAATTAGTTTAACATTTAAACCTATTTTCTGCACATTCCAGCTCATAAAATAAAATATTTTTTGTGTTTACACTCAGTCTTTCAAATAGATGCAAGTAAAACACAGCAGAAAATAAATAAAGTCAAAGACTAGCGGTCCTGTTGCTCTATTTTCACCTGTAAAGCAGGAGTGGGGTAGGCGGAGGGTTACCCTGGTGCAGGTGTGCCGCGGTCAGTGGAAGAATCCGCGAGTTTCTCTGTGAGTTTCCCATTACGTCGTAGCTACTCGGTGCTTGTTTGGAAGTTTAGGGGTTTTTTCGCTGTAAAAAGAAGTTTTCTTCCCACGCACAACGGACACTAATGTTTTTGTCACTTTTTATGGAATCAAACTCAAAGTAAGGTCAGTACTTCCACGCTTTAAACGCTGCACACTCATACTCTCTCTGCACTCGATATATGATCCATTGTTGATCTGCACACAGCTGTTGTCACGAACGTCGCACTCGCTTACGTCACTGTCATGAGACATTCTCGCAAAAAAATCACGGTTTTAGTAACGCAGTAACGCAGCGTTCCTACGGGAAAGTAACGGTAATCTAATTACTGTTTTTGCAATAGTAATCCCATACTTCACACCTGGCAACTAGGGTTGGGTATCGAAAACCGGTTCTTGTTGAGAACCGGTTTTCGATACCCAACCCTAGTTGCCAGGGCCTTAAGAGTAGAGTGAAGCTAATTCACCATGTTTGTCCATTCAGTAACAAGAATGTCAAAAAACAGGCAAGGACTAGACATTAAAAATGCTCCAGTCAGAGCTTGCTAAACGTAAGGTTTTTTTAAATTTCCCAAACCGATTTTGTAGAAGCTCCTTCAGTAGTAGTGCAGCTGTGAGTCTGTTTGTTTGGTTTGTTCTGGTCTTCATGGCAGGTCCTGTCAGACTTGGTTGTTTCAGGTCTGTCGATGCACATTATACTGTATTGGAGTTTAACTCTGGACCACTGAAGGACAGGCTTTCTGTAACCAGCAGCCACGCCTATGATGCAGCTCATTGCTGTGCAGAAACGTGAACCTTTATTTTGATCTAACTCAGCATTTGTTTGCCCGTCTCTGCTGCCTGAAGCAGCACAGAGCCTGATGCTGCCAACACCGTGACATCACGTCATGTTGTGAGAGCTGTGTGCCGAGGGAGCTATCTGATGCTCTTTACTCAAAGCGGCTACCATAAAGACATAATTGATAAAACAGTGACACAGAGATATGATTCTAGACCCGTTCCCTGATCTAGACCTGGTGAGGCCTGTCGCCCTGGATGTTAAGAAAGAGTTCCTAAGATTTCACAGTTGGTTTGTTTGTTTGTTTGTTTGTTTCTAATATTAGTATGAACTGTGGGGGTTATTACATGCTCAGGTGTGTGTCTTTCTTAACTGTATCCAGATCATCTCAGCAGTGATTTAGCAATTATAAAAAATTGAAAAACAAACAAAAACACCCCGAAAAATGACAAACATGAGCTCTTGCCATTATGGCATGTGATGGGAAAAATGTTTTGTTGATTTAAAATGAAATCTTAAACATGTAAAAAGTGAAGGTGTCTGTATATCGAAGAAACTTTTAATGGCATTTGTGTTACTTGTGTTTTTAGATGTATTACACCCAAACCTTGTGTATTTAAAGTCATCCTAACCCTCTGTCTCTGCAGACGGCCCGTGGTTAAAGCATCTGCTCCAATACCAGACAACTGGGACAAGACGCAGATCCCCGAAACAGGATATTCGGTATTGTGAAACCATAAAATATTACTTTTATGTCTAAGTTTAGACATTTTTAAATATATATATATATATATATATATATACATATTTTAACATATTCCAAACATAGTAATGTAGATGTACAACTCAATGTTTGCAGTGTAATTTTCTAGCAAAAGGTGAAAGCAATCAGTTTTTTTTAAATAGAACACTATATTAAACAATTTATGACAAAAAAAGAGATAGAAAAAGGATTAAATAAGACAACCGAACGACATAAAATAAAAACAGACAAGCCTTTATCTTAAAAACGTATTTTTAAGATCATATCTGATCTGTCATCCATCAGATAGAAACTTGATTCTGGCCTCACAGTATTTTTCAGTGTGGGTTCTTACCAGAGATGGCACGATACCACTTTTTTATGTCCGATACCGATATCATAAATTTGGATATCTGCCGATACTGATATGGATCCAATATAGTGTTTTTTAATCAATAAAACTGTTTTATTTTAATATCTTGCTGCATTTTGTATAAGTTCATACTCAAGTTTAAATAAACAAAAAACACTAAAGCTATTCTGTTATACCTGTATGCAAAAAATACACTGCACCCAAAATATTTCATAGTTCAGCAACACTGATCAATCTAATAAACTTAAACCTGCTCCATCCTCCCTATTCTGCTATTTTAAAGAGTACTTAGCAGAAATATTAAGCAACCTAATTAATAAGGTTGCAAACTCCCAGCAAAAAAAAAAAAAAGGGAACCACCCCCCCACCCTCCACCTCATGATGCTTAATCGACGTAATCAACTTTAATTTGATGCAGTGTGGAAAAAAAATGCACAGAAATCAATTATTTTTCAAAAATAATTAAATAGATTCAACATCTTTCTTTAATAGAACTGCAGACTGCACAGATGGTATCTTCCCAAAGGAAAAAGTAGTATAGCTTACTAGGGTCTATTAGACTTAACAGTTACTATATACAGTAATGGACTTCTATACATCAGATTAAAACTTTGGGTGTAAGATTCAGATAATTATTTATTAAAAGCTAGACATTTTAAGTGAGAATAAGAAAGAAAAGTATGTCTTTGTGCCCCCTTTTCCCTGTTAATGCCCTATCGGCCCCCCTGGCTACACTTTGCTAGATCCGCCCCTGCACAGCAGCCGTCAGCTGCGTAGAAAAAGATCCTGGTGTAGAAAGTAATATTAAATAAATTCTAACAACAGCTTATCGGTGCAGTTCCTGAATGCTGAGCTCTCTATGTATTCTGAAACTGGTCACCCTCTAATGTATTTACCACCGTGTCATATATCAGTAAACATTATCCTTCCTTCTCATTTACGTTCTCATTGGCTGTCTCAAAGATTTGGAGAGTTTAACTTGGGACCCGGCTGCATTCACCGGGTCTTGTATTGTTGATTTAAGACAAAAACCATTTACTTTATTCAGTCACTGGTTCCCACATTGTTTCCTGTGCAGATGACACTTCAAGAATTTCTACAGTAAGCAAAAGATTTTCCCAAATATTTTTTTCTAAGAACATATTTGGGAAAAAAAGTAAAAAAAAAGACAAAAAAAGCTAAGCTTAGAAATATATTTCCTCTCGTTGAATTCAGAGTTTCCATTTCTGTGTTTCTCCGTGCAGTCCGACTCTGCCATCAAGTTGTTGTTTTTAGGACTAAAATGCCTTTTTTAACACTGTTGCTGGCCTTGTTTAAAAATAACATTATAGAATTTATATTTGTACTAAATATGAATTCTTTACTTTGTCTAACTAAATGGTGAAGGAAAAATGCTCGTGTCGAAAGATTGCAATATTTTTTTGTTTTCTTACAGCGAATCGCCGTCCAGCGCACGTCAGATGAATTTAAGACGGTGGAAACTCATTTCTGCAAAACCGTGAAAGGCTTTGATATTGTCAAAATTGAGAGGATTCAGAACAAAGCTCTTTGGGAAGTCTTTCAATGGTACGTATTGTCTTCTGCGGTCCACAGACTTCAGTAAACTCTGACTTCTTTTATCCATTTTTGCCCCCTGCTGGTGATTTGAAAGAATACAGATTTAAGCTTCCTGCACTGGTGTCACTCCTCAGAGCCAGAGGCTGTGTTAATGCTTGTGTACACAGTCCAGGGTCAGCGTGCACACTGTCACGACATACAGACAAACCAGACTGACGTAAGATATTCGTATGTTTTCTATTTCAAGGCAAAAGAATCAGATGAAGACCAAAAACAAAGGAGGAAATGTGACTGAGAAAAAGCTTTTTCATGGCACTCACTCCAAATTTGTTGGCACCATCTGCCACCACAACTTTGACTGGAGAATCTGCGGACTTAATGGAACTGCTTTTGGCAAAGGTGATTGAAGAACTGTTCAAGCTGAAACAGTTATTGATAAAAAACCATGTTTTCATAAACCAAACTCAACAAACACATTTTTGTCATCTGTGGTTGTGAGGAACGATGCTTGTGTTTTCCCAATAATCACAACGGTCTCTTTTGATGTCTAAACACAGGTAGTTACTTTGCCCGTGATGCCAGATACTCCCACAACTACACCGGAGACACTGACGTCAGAGACATGTTCGTCTCACGGGTGCTGGTGGGAGACTACACCAAAGGGTCCTCTGACTATCGCCGACCTCCTTCGAAGGACGGAGGGGACATAAACTTCTATGACAGCTGTGTTGACGATGTAATGGACCCCTCCATATATGTGGTGTTTGAGAAGCACCAGATCTACCCCGAGTACCTGATAAAGTACAAGACCACAGTGATGTACAGTGGTGGTGCATCAGCACCAGCACCAAAGCCAGTGGCAGCACCAAAGCCAGCTACCGTATCGGCTTACCAACCTAGCACGATCTCCTCTGGATATAAAGCCAGTGCTTCTTTTTACTCACCTAACACAACCTCTTCGCCCCACCAATCCAGCTCTGCGTCTTCTGCGTACGCATCTAGCTTTGTGTCCTCTGGGTACCTATCTAGCTCGGCATCTTTTGGGTACGCATCTAGCTCGGCGTCTTCTGGATACCCATCTAGCTCGGCATCTTCTGGATACCCATCTAGCTCGGCGTCTTCTGGGTACCCATCTAGCTCGGCGTCTTCTGGGTACCCACCTAGCTCGGCGTCTTCTGGGTACCCATACAGTACCTCGTACTCAAACAGCAGAACAGTTAACCAGCCCACACACGTCCCTCCATCTCCCTCACCACCCCCAAAGAAAACATCCGATTCTTGTGTCATTGCTTAACATCAGTGGTGTAAAGGGGGGTTGGTGGTGTTTTGCAATAATAATAATAGCATAAAAACAGACAGCAATGGCGGATCTTGAGCACTAAAAGTGTTTATTGGAGCAACTGAGAAGAAAACAAATGAAGCCACAGATATTAATGAATCCAGAAGATTAGAATATGTGATTTATTAGCTGCTGTTTACCAGTTTAGCATTGACTCACTTCTCAGTCAGCTGCTATTAAAGCATTTTAGGCTTCACGTGACTTTGAATGATGAGACTTTGGTTTGCTGAATAGGTGAGCAAGAGGCAGTGCAGAAGAAAGCTTCAGAAATGTTACATGTTCCCGTTACACTTCATAATTTCTTTTTGTTGTTGTTTTGATGCTTGAATTTTTCCGCCTCAAACGTAAAATGATTTTCTACAAATTGCCAGCATTTCCACACACTTTGTTTTTATGTGCAGATTGAAGATGCACGTAAACACGTGACATGTTGGCGCAATCACGATTGTTGAGGTGTTGTTTAAAGAAACGACACTAACTTTTTTACAGAAAATAAAAATAAACGGCAGCAGCGTGCGAGCCGTATCAGAAGAAACACCTGAGTGCTTTCCTCGTGATTATCTCAGGAAGTTTTATACGAACGCGTCGTACTGTATCAAGTAATGATGAAAAACACTGCGTCAGATTAGGCCATTGGTGTCACGAATTCTCGTAACAACTTAGTCTAGACGCATGACGGACTGCGCGTTGGTGCCTGATGATAGCTTTGCTGCTTTAGACGACCTTTGTGATGTCAGCAGGAAGTTGGGCCCAACTTCTGGGAACACGGAAACAACCAGCGGCGGCGTGTGATACTCCCTGCTCCGTGTTTGGAAAAACCTGAAAGAAAAGTTTAATGATGTTTACAACTTTTCAACTACAAGTGACAAACTCAGGAGTACAAAGCTACCTTGAGTCAATTTAAATGTTGCTCTAGTGACTGGATGCCAGTATATCTCAGTGCTCACAGAGCAGGTGATCCATGTAACATGAGGCTGTTGCAGAGGGCCGGGCTCAAATCTGACCCCACACCATTTGCACGCCTTCTCCCTCCTTTACTGTCCTATCATAAACAAACGCCCCCCATAAATGTTGTTCACTTACTGGACGTCTTTCAGTGAACATTAAAAAAATATAACTGGTTGAGAATCAACCCCAGCCATCGCAACCTCACTGTTTCCGAGTGATGGCCGGTGTTTGGGGCGATATCCAAGCGTGGTCTGCTCGTTCCATTTGTCTATAAGGTCTTTTTTCAAAAAATAAATCTTCCCGTGAGAAGATTAACGATTGTTTGGATATTGCATTTTGGCGATATCTCTGTAGGGTCAAAGCCTGCTTAACCGTGATTGGTTAATGCTCCTTGGGATTTCTCTTTAATCTTTCAAGTGATTTGAAAATAATTTGATTAAAATGAAAAAAAAAATGTGACTTAATCTTTTACCAACCACTAGAAAGTAAAAAAAACAGGCTATATTGATTATTTTATTGATAAAATGTAAATGAAAGGCTTGTAATTATTGATCATTTCACCTGCTCAACCTGAATAATCACTGTTTTCACAATTATTAAAGTAAAGCATGTTGCAGCACATTAGAGTGTGTGTGTTTGTTTGTTTGTGTGTTTGTTGCTGTCAGAGCTGCAGTTCGTTCTGTCTTTTTTTTCTGCGTGTCTCATAGCTGACATAAAAAATGCCACCAGCAGTCATTTTGGGGCTCTTAGTGAAATGAGGCAGGGCATGAAAAATGATCAATATGGCTGCCGGTGCTTCGTCCGACACAAAACATTAGGCCTGTAAAGTAACCCCGCTGTAGCACCCCCTCCTATCAGCGTACATGCACTAGCAACTGCCTTCTGTTATGTTTCCTATAAACTGCAGAGTGAATATGGGCGTGTTTGGATGTTTCCACTGTAGCAACGAATGGTGGAAACAGACTTTTTGCACAAAGCTGTTAAATCCAGGTCTTCTGTGATCTTAATGAGAGAAAAAGAAAAAAGTAATCGGCCTCGGTTAAAGATCGAAAAAAGTGTCACACTGATTCTGATCAGGCCTCACTCCTGGGAATTGTTTTAGCCATAGACTGTATATAAAAGAATACATTCTTAGCTTTGTGGAAGTGGAATTCACAACGAGGCAGATGTGACTTTGAAATGCAGAGATAAATATGCTCACTTGCTAATGAGCCGTCGGGCAGACGATTGTCGACAGAAACCCCCAAAAAAGCATCAGGAAAGGGGTTACGGAGCTGAGAAAGCAAGGCTTTTAAGTGCAGTTTCCTCTTTAAACTTCAGCAGAATGATTTTTTTCAAGTTTAAGTGTCGCCCTCTGGTGGCCATTAACCCTTTAAGACCTGCCATAGAACCAAGTCCGCCAGAGCTTATATTATATTTTTACATGCTGTGGAGCCATTTTTGGGAGCATTTCAAGTTGCTATACATCAATACAACCATTATAGCCCAGATTTTAATAATATGTCTGCATTAAGTGCATAGTAATTACATAAATTGCAAAAAAGTGCAATAAACTACAAAAAAAATTAAAATCGTTTTTGTTTTTTTAACATATATTTCTAGTTAGAGAAATTTAAGAGGCTTATCCCTCAAAACTGTAAATACAAAAAAGTTGCACAAAATAGTTTCCCACCACAGGAAATTTATTTTGAGTGTCTTCATAGTTTTATTTTTGAAATACACCAATTTTTATATACTTCAGGAAAAACGAAAATAAATATTATAGTGCAAATTTGCAAAAAAATGCAGCATATGCATCAAAATAAACTATTTCCAGCAGTGCAATATGAGTCCTAAGCATCCCAGAAACCACACAGAAAGTCATAAAGTCAAACATAACTTTTAAAAACACCAGTATAGGCTCATAAGGCCCTGATGGTAAAAAAAACTACATTTCCGCGAAAATTACGTCACTTCCGGTTTCGGGCAGGTCATGGAGGACATGCGATAGTTCGTGCTGATGGACTAGGAAGTGTTATGAACAGCTGATCGGATCGGCAAAGCATGTTTCTGGAATATTGTGTTTTTGTTGCTGCAAGCGCTTTTTATGCATGTTTTGCAAAGCTATATGTGGAAGGAAACTGTGACCGAGGACAAACTGATGGCATAAGATGTAAGTACAACTCCTCCGGTTTCATATGCAAAAAAAATTACTGCGCTAGCTTACGTGGTTGCAGAGCTACCGGGATTTAAAAGTAGTTAACCGCTCTGACCGGTTTTAAAGGGTTAAGAAGACTAATTCTATTACATGTCATATTACAGCAGTGTCAAACCTTCAGGCAGTATCCATCTCACATCTGACACATCCACATCATGGTGACATTTAAAACTTTCCTCTCTGTGCTTCCAAGTTGCAAAGCATTATGCTGTCCATCTTACATATACAGTCTATGCTTTATCTTCATATTTTAGATTTTCTGCCCACTTCTTTTTTCCTTTAGCCCGCCCCTTTTAGCATAAGTACCTGTTGAGTAGGCGGGGTTAAAATAGGGAGGCAGGTACACAAACAAACTGATAAAGCCACCAAGGCGTTATCAAACCAAATGCATTGTGTTTCCATATATATTTATTTTTAATGTATGTGGTCCTGTTTCATTTCCAAATAAATCTACATTATTTCAGCCTGTTTGCATTAATGATATCAAGTCCCCCATCAACCACCAAGAAAAAGACAAAGAGCTCAGCCTCCACATTAGATTACAAAGACCCAATTCCCAGGGCGAAAATAAATTTGGCTGCCACTTCTGCTGCATCCATTTATCCACCACCCGTGCTTCATTATGCCTCTGCTGCCCATTAAGATAGAGCTGTCCTATGGGAAATGCAGCTGTGCCCTGCAGGATGCAGAAAGCCCACCCAGCGACAGTAAATATCCACTGACATTAACCAGCTTGAGTGGGACCCCTTCCTGTCTGACGTGTGCTTCGTGGCGGCTGCAGTCCTGGCCCTGGCTGTCATTTCCTGGACCTCCAGAGTCAGCTGCCAGGACCTTCCAGGCTTCGGCGTATCAGACAATCTGGTTGTTCCTGCAATGCACTGGCTTATGAATTAAATATGACTCCTTTCTGCTTTGTTTTGCACGCGGCCCTCCCGGCGTGTGAGATGTTTATGTTTCTGCTGAGTCACAGTGGTTTAGCTCCAGCTGATGGAAGAATGCTATGGCAAAAACCGCAGGGGGGGGGCTATGAAAGCGAGTCAGATCTTTATTTCTGGCTGATGGCAGAAGTTTTTGTGGAGTATCTGAAATAGCTGCTTAAACTTAAATTGAAGGTGCAGGCAGCAGATCCATGCATGTGCAGCCTCAGTAGATGAATAAGGCACCTGTGGATCAGCTGACTGGTAATGGTGTCGATATACAGATATATTTAAAGTTACATAGTATATTTCTATGTTGTTAAAGATGCTTTATGTAGCAAGACTTCAGACATCTTTGTGGTGCAACAGTGTAATGTAAGAAAGTAATCTAAGGGGTTCAAACGTCGTCCAGGGAATTTATGTTTGAGATTTTAGAAAGCATCTTTTTATGGATAATTTTAAAAGAACTCTTTGATTTATTAACAAATATCTAAAAAATAATGACAATTCCCCCTCAGCTCAGCTCTGCTTGGTGGTCAGTGCTAATTAGGAAATGATTATCATGCTCTCATGCAAAATTAATATAGCTAGCCATCAGTAGTGAATGGAAGGTAATACTGGCATTAAGGTCAAAGCACTTAGATCCCTCAAAGCTTTTCTGGCTTCATTTAGGTGCGATAATTAATTAAAATAAAAAAAACAACAACAACAAAAAAACAACGTATCTACTTATCCCACAAGACCCCTGATGATGTACCTGATGATGTCATTCTGCCCTTTAGGGTGAAGCACAAGAAGCAACTGATCAGTGGGAAATGTGGTCTTCCGCTTTAGACATCTCATCTTAAGTCTACAATTCAAGTCTAAATTTTAGATATTTTACATTTTAGAGACATAAATAAGGATCTTTTAACAAATGTGTTCCCATGTGATGATGTAATCTTGTTTTCTAATTCAAACGTGCTTTTACCATTAAAGACCCCCCTTTTTCTTCTTTTTTTTTAACCTGTGTCTATATTTATAGCATCCACCTTATGCATTTCATGCATGTGTTATTTTCAGACATATGGGGGTTATGTCACCCCCCCTCCTCCTCATCAGTAATGATCTAGTCCGGTATTTACTTGGGCGTGACTTAGCCAATTAACCAATACCTACCTATTATATGTCAGCTGACCTATCTATGAAGTTTTGACTGGTTAATTTGAAATTTTTTTCTGTTTCCTGTCTTGTATTTAAGCAATTTTTTTTACAATGTTTTACTATGACCCTGATGAAGGCCACAAGCCAAAATGTGGTCTTCCTAAAATTCTGCATAATTCTCAGATGGTGGCAATACTCAGGTCTGCAGTTATTTTTTCACTTTCTGTGATATTGTCATTTCCTAAAGAAAACCAATAAAGATGCTGGAGAGAAGATGTGCATTACTATTTTAGTGCTCGGCGGATTTAAACAACACATCTATAACTGTTTCCTCTACAAATGGTGAAAGAGAAACAACTTGAAAAGTGCTTGGAAGTCGTGCTGAGGACTTGGTCTGAGAATAGAGTCCATATGTGAGTGGCCTGAGGGTTGAGGGTTACTCAGACCATGACTCAGATTGGTGGGCAGGCAGGGGTGTGGTTAACGGTCCGAATGACCCGGGGAAAGAAGCTGTTAGTGAGTCTGGAGGTGTGGGACCTGACTGACCCGAGACGCTACCAGTGGGCAGTGAGTCAAACGGGTGGTGGGTGGGGTCACCTGTGATGACCCTTGTTCTCCTCAGACAGGAGGATCTGGCGATGGCCACCAGGGGTCACAGAGGGCAGGCAGTTATTTTTTGGGCAGTGTTAATTACCCTCTGCGCAGCCTTCCTGTTCTCATTGTGGCCCCTGCGTACCAAACATCCAGGCAGTAGGAGAGTCTCCACTGTGGAGTGGTACAAGGCCAGCAGCAGCTTCCTGGCCTCCTGCATCAAAGATTGAAGTGGTATGTGGTGATCGAGGCATAGATTTCTTTTCTTAGAAAAAGAGGTACGCTGAGCGAGAGCCACATTTTACATTGTAGCTCTAAAAAATAATCTGCTTTGCTTTTCATTTGGAGCGTAAAGGCCTTTACATACCTGAGGTGTAAAATGCAAATATTTCAAACGTTTAAAATATTTTTGGGCCTCACCTATTCATAATGCAGCCGTTCATACTGACCGCATAATTTCACCTGACAAATTTGGTGCAAAAAGTAGTCGTGATACAGCTTTACAGCTACACCTTCCTTGGATCAAACCATGAAATTTGTCTCTATGCATGCCTTCTTGTGAGAATTGGATGAACCTAGAATTTCTGTTTCTTCCATTTCTCTGAACATGAGGCTCATGATCGCTGTCAACTTCCTGTTTTTTATCATAGTGCATTTTTGGAGGATGAATTTTTCAAAAAAAGGCAACATGTTTGGCGTGTATATAGGTTACACAGTAAGTTTGGATCCGTGAATTCCAGAAATTTGTTGCAATTTTTCAAAATGCATTCAGTGTGTAAAATATTTACTAAAGATGTCTTTGCAGATAGAAGTCACCCCCTCCTGGCTATTAGAGAGAATGCAGGTTCAAGGCATTTCTTTAAAAAAAAATGTTATAGCCATCTTTTATATACAGTCTATCCTTGTTAGTTAATTTATTGCAGTAAATGCATATCATTTTAAGGCCTTTTCGCAGTTTCCACGAAAAGAAATAAAACTTAAAGAAATTGAGTCTGAGGATTGAAAACAATGAACGCAGTGCTTCTCAGGTGTATTTTCCCCTTTCCTGTTTAAGCCATCTTTTATACCAATCAGCATTCAGTCTTTGCATAGTTCGGTAGGTGTTCCTCTACAGCAGGGGTGGGCAACTCCAGGCCTCGAGCGCCGGTGTCCTGCAGGTTTTAGATCTCACCCTGGGTCAACACACCTGAATCAAATGATTAGTTCATCACCAGGCCTCTGGAGAACCTCAAGACATGTTGAGGAGGTCATTTAGCCCTTTAAATCAGCTGTGTTGGATCAAGGACACATCTAAAATCAGGTGAATGACATCACAGCAGCTACATCCATGATTTATATCCAGTCTGTGGTTCCACTATATGCACATTTTACTCATTTGCACATCTGCTGGAGGTCTCTTAACCCCAAAATGTGATTGTAACTATTAAACAACTCACTTGGTCATTTTCCACAATCCACAGTTTCATTATACATCTAATCTGAACCCCCAAGCCCCCCCCAACAAGAACAACCCAAAGCAGCAAAAACTGCACTAACTGTGCCACTGCTGTGAGACAGAGACTTCAATCTTCTGATGCTGTGCCGTCATGTCAGTTTGTATTTGTGTTCAGCTGCTGTACAGATGTGTCCTGCTGTGAGCTGATGACAGCATTTGCACTGCACTTTGGGGATGCAGCCTCCTTCTCTCTTCTTGTCTGCAACAGCTGTTTCGCTGATGGAAAACTGAGCCAGGGCAGCGATGGATTTATGGCCAAGAGCAGGCTGGATCATAAACTGTCACTGATACTACTAAAGGATAAAAAAAAAAAAAAGTCAAACAGGCTTAAAATCGAAACAAAGCAGCATAAAATATACATACAAAAGCTGATTCATGTGTACATCTGTAAACAACCATCAACAGCTCGTGCTGAGCGCTTTACTGCAGTGCAACATAAAAAAGTGGCGTTAATTGGATCCCATTGCAACGTTTGTGACTGCGTTTGCATCCGGAGGGCTGGGAGATGGACCACTGCTTTTAATTAGAGTGTAATTAGCTCCAAAACAATCCTGGGATTTGTACATTCATTCACACTCTTACCCCTGAATTCATTAAAAGTTTTCTTAATCCAGCTTTGTGCCCGTGATGCTGCTGGCGTGCTCGTCGAAGAGAGCGCAGAGTCATTATGAGGCAAGCATGCTGCATAACAAACTGATGAAACCTACTCTTATTGCATCAGCGTTTTCTGTTTTGACCCCAGTGAAACAAACTGGGCATCGTGTCTGCAGACAGTCGGCTATTAAAAATCATCAGTGACGTTATTACTGTCCGTTACATCAGTAAAAGCCAGGGGGTCCGCTTTTAATCCCTCTTTTTGCTGTCATCAAATATTTACTACTGCTGATATCAGCATCACCAATATCTTCCCACTGGTTCCTTCATTTATATTTTGTTGTGATGATGGTAAGTGGTGGTATGTTGGGAGGCTACCTATCATCGAAGCATTAGTAGATGTTTTATTGGTCACCTGTAGACCAGAGGTGTCCAACTCCGGTGTCCTGCAGGTTTTAGATCTCACCCTGGGTCAACACACCTGAATCAAATGATTAGTTCATTACCAGCCTCTGGAGAACCTCAAGACATGTTGGCTGTATCCCAATTCAGGGTCTGAAGCCTCAATGAAGACCGCTAAGGCCGGAAGTGCGAGGCTTGTGAAATGGGACGGTCTAGCCTCTGTTGCGCTGCCCAGGTTGCCTAGCAACCATGATACTAACAGCTGGAAACGTTTCATACAGCTTTGTTTGACAGAAATCCAATCCAATTTTATTTATAAAGCACTTTAAAATACCCAGCACAGGAACAAAGTGCTGTACAGAAAATAAGTTAAAACAATAGAATAACAGAAAACAGCAAAATAAATAAATAAAACACATAAAACATAAAATTAAAACAGCCCTATATTAAAACAAAAACAAGATAAAACAGCATCAAATCACCTAAAAACAACTAAAATAAAAAAATAAAAATAAAAATAAAAATAAATGAAGGAGAAAATCTTTTGTTCATTTGTTTGTTTGTTTCTACATGAGCTTTGATCATTCTCTGTAAGATTAAGCTCAGCTATTGAACGGCGTATATTTTAAAGTAAAGGCTTTAAAACCAAGTTAGTACAAACGTCACTAATGTCACATGACTTTGCCGACATGTGGCCAACAGTAATGTTTTAATGTTCTTCGTTATTAAACATTTGCACATAAATAAGTGACATAATATTCAGTACTTACTTAAAGTTTACTCTTCGGCGCCCCTCATCCGCCGTTTTTTTCGGCAAAATTATCCACACCCACCGCCGCGCTATGCATTCTGGGATATGTTGGGCCACGAAGTCTACACCGCCACGTCCTTAAAATTCAGGGAAATTAAGGACGCATTTGAGGGCCGCATTTCGAGCAGCCTTCGAATTGGGACAGCCTTCGTCGCGCTGCTGTGACGTAATCGGCCTTAAAATGCGGCCTTTAAGGCTGCAGACCCTGAATTGGGATACGGCCGTTGAGGAGGTAATGTAGCCATTTAAATCAGCTGTGTTGGATCAAGGACACATCTTAAACGTGCAGGACACCGGCCCTCGAGGCCTGGAGTTGGACACCTGTGCTGTGGACTTTGGTTGTGCTTTGCTTAATTCTTTGTGTGCAGATTCAGTGAGGTGCTGGCATCATTCCTCAGAGATTTTAGTCCATGTTTACATGACAGCATCTCACAGCTGCAGCAGATTTGTCAGCTCGGCATCTGTAATTTGAATCTACTGTTCCACCAAATCTCAGTGGTGCTCAATTGGATTTATATCTGGTGACTGTGGAGGCAATCTTACTGTCATAAGTGCCTCTCTTGGATTAATACCACCGCAGTAGTCTGAACCTTTTAGTGCTGACTTTCATGTCTATTATATTTATAGCATAAGTCCTTTAAAGACGGGCGCATTTAGATTGCAGGTCTCAGAAAAACCCAGTTTCAAAATTATTGTGGAAAGTAAAAAAGATGTAAAAGTGATTTAGTGTTCATTCAAATGTGTTCAGAATTTATGATTCATACACACTGCTCTCCCCTAGATAAGATGCCTTTTATAGGGTAAAATTATCAATACTGGTATCGGTATCACAAATACTGAATTTACTTGGCATCTGATCGATATCAAAATCTGCAGTGTCATAGCTCTACATTACATTTCGGGGGCAAATGTTGCACTTTGTGTCTGTGTGTGTTGCATTATTTCACATAAGTTTAGCAATGAAATATTAGACAATTTAAGATTTTTGCAGACTGTCATCGTAACCATGGTGATTCTCTTTGTCAAAGTGTCCCTTTGCACATTCTCGATATGCGCTGACATCCTTTGTTATAACAAGCTTTAAGAGATCAACAAATACAGCAAACTAAATACATGGATCAGCAGGTTCATATTTTCTACATTAAATAAGCATTTCATGATTAATTAAAAAAAATCAAAAAATATTTAAAGGGATATTTGAATTAAACACACGAAAAATATAATTTTCTTTAATTTATTTTTCCATTTCATTTTAAGAAATAATTATCCGACCAATGAGCTTGCAGGACCGACTGCGGTAATGAATACGCTACACCCCTCACGTTCCCAGCATGCATTGTGGAGAGAGAGTGAGAGAAAGAGAGTGAGGGGGGACTTGGCTGGGAGGCTGAGGAGGACCGCGGACCTGAGCGCAAAAGAAGAAGAAGAAGCAGCATCAGTAGAAGAAGACGAAGGGTCATCGCCCGACACTTGCTGATAACTGACAATTGCCGCTCAGGTAAATTGCGCGTGTTTGCGCTTTGTGGTTCTCAGCATCATGCCCACGTTTCTGTTCCCAGCCTTTGTCGGGGTGTTTGTGCTTCCTGCTGCGGGTTGTTCTGTTAGGAGAGAACAGCTGCTGCTTCACACAATGAAGCTTATTTTTTTTCCTGGGCATTAATCATGTTTTATTGATTATTATCGCTCCGATGGAAAAGATGTGTTTTGGCTACACGAGCGCAGCGTTTTGCTGTGTCAGACTCATTTGAATTGGCAGCTCGTGTGATATGGATCTGTGCAGGGATTCCCTCAGCCGTGTCTCTGCAGCCCACAGTCCAGTCACTCCTCCGCTGTAAGGGAGGGGAGGTGGGGAGAGGGGCTATCCATGTCATGACTGTGACCAGGGGGTGGCCAGTCTAGTGCTGTGTTAAGGCAGATGTCAGGCTACATTAACTCGTGTGTGTGCGCGTGTGTGTGTGTGTGGTTCCCATTCAGAGACATGAAACTGATGGAGAAGAGCCTGTTTTAGTCCTAATTGAGCTGCTACTTGTCACTAATCTGGTTTAAAGTAAAAAGCTAACTTTTAGATTTTACTTTTTAAGGTATTTTAATTATTTTAGGTGATAGCTTGATAATATTAAAAATCATATATGTATGATTTTAACCCAATTTAATCCTGCAGTAACTATTTCGGCCGCTTGGGGGCAGCAGAAACGAGCGCAGCACAGAAAATTGACATTTTTATTTTGACTTCTTAGCATACAAATCAGAGCTGACCGTGTGTGTATGATGACAGAACAGAATGTTACTGGCTATATGAACGCTTAATAAATTTAAATACATTTAAGAACATTTAAGAAAAAGAGTTGCTGATTCGGAGACACGTAAATATTGGCAATTGGTTGAAAAACCTGATATTGGTCAGAAGAATACTTTAACATCATTTGTTTCTGGCCTTCTGGTCCAAGATTTACTTTATTTCTGTGTCTGTTAATTTAAACTAGGTGTAGTTTTTTAGCTGCTAAATGCTAGCCAGTTGCTAGCACAGGGGTGCTTGCCACCACCATCTTGATTACTAGCCTGTTGCTAAGGCTGTTTTTTTTCTTCTTTTGAATACGCTTTATTGACAAAAAACAAAATACAGATTTACAAATACAAAATAGCAAACACAATGTCAGGGGGTTCGTATAAAAAAACAAAATAGACACAGTCTATTAAAGAATCACATGATATTGAACAGGAAACATAAGTTTATGGTTTTGACAGCTTTCAGATTTTGAGAATGTTGTATGGTTTTAACATATTGTTTGGTTTCATTTAAAAAGCACCGAAAGGATGGTTTTGCGTTAGAAAATTTCGACTTATGTATATGAAATTTAGCCAATAATATCAATAAATTTGTTTGCCCTGTGCATGGGGTACTTAAAGAAACCAAACAATATTTTCTCGTAACAAAGAGAGAACTCAGAAAAGATAAAGGAAACAACAAAAACACAAAATTCTTGCCAGAAAAGATTTGTGTATAAACATGACCAAAATAAATGAGAAATATCTTCCTTCACTGTTGCTAAGGCTGTTGTCGCTACCTGATCCGTACCGGATGCGCAAATCTTACGTCACTTCCTCTCTTTGCCAACATCGCGACATTCAATATATTTGAATGATGGTTAGCGCTCAGTTAGCTCCTAGAATTTCTCAACAGCTCTGCCTCCTTTTCGACTGCCCGGGACATTTAAACTATGGATAATCCGTATACAAACAAATTCCTGCTTTTCTCCTCAACAGAGAGCGTTCCCCGATTGAACAAAAGCGCCGTAAAAGAATAACAATGGCGCCTAATTACAGACTTAATAATACTGACTTAGTAATGTGTCACGTGAAGATTCATCAGCCAGATGAAGTGTTTACTGACAATTAACAGTGATAGCGGACATCATCATCACTATTCCAACAATCCTCTCCTCACAGACAAGCATAAACACACTCGACTATCACTAAATCACAGTTAACACACGTTTGTAATGACGCTAATTCAGTTTATAATAGGGTTCATTCGCTCGGTCAGCAGGTGGCAGTATCCCTGTACACTGGGGAGTAAACTGCCATTAAACGAAACAGAAGAAGAAGAAAACATCTGCACATGCGTGGTACGGATCGGTAGACCTGATCCTTAACTATCTTTTTATTTTTCGTTTTTGTCTTTATTATATTGAAATGCTTCATTAATGCAAAAACTTTAAGAGATACTTGTTATTCTTAACATCTTAACAGATACTCTGACCCGTGACCCGATCGGGTTTCCGGTACGGATCGAGTAGTGACAGCTTTTTTTTAAAAAAAACTTTATTTAACAAACAATGAGTATACAACATACGAACAGATGAAGTATACAAAACAACAGAACATGAACACAAAAAGCCAGGTGTAAAAGAAAAAAGTAACAATTATAAGAATACACGCAACAATTCATGTACATATATTGTTTTGAGAGCCTTTTTGTTGGTGGAGTCTGATATTGATTGAATGTACATTTCCACATCCTTAAAAAATGACAGAAATATGGTGTTTTGTTAGTAAACTTACATTTATGGATAAAAAATTTAGCTAAAAGTATTAACAAATTTATCATAAAAAAACATTTATCATACTTCTTGGGGAACTTAAAGAAACAGAATAAAACATTTTCCCATCGTAAAGAAAACTCCCTAAAAATATGGACAATAACAAACCTGCAAAATTCCTTCCAGAATCTCTGTGTAAAAGAACAGTACTGGGTAGTGACACTGTATCCACACTGGAAGCGATTTGCTGGATGCTAAAGCTTTGACAGCTGGTCACATGTTTTGTTTGTCTAGGTAACTTTCAGATCCTTCTGTCCACCAATCAGTTTAGTAAAGATGTTTTGATTTAGATGAATGATGACTGTGCTGTTATTTGTTTTTGTTGCCAGGTTACAGATCAGATTATACCACACCCAGCGTTTTTTCTTATTTACCCAGAGAGCTTAATTGTTGTGGAGCAAGAAAAAAAAGCACTTAAAGAGTAAATTTTTTTTTCCTGGTCTTTAAGTGTTGCAAACAAACATGCATATTTATTGTAATGCACTTCTGTGCTGCACAATGGATGCAGTGTTACAATGACGCCACACTACAAAAGAAACGCAATGAAACAGTAATGAGGTCATCAGGAGGCAGATGCAAGCCTTCTGTCCATCAGCAGTTATCTGCTTCCCTTCCAGCAGATGCTCCTCAGCATGAAAGGCCGACTGCAGCTGCTAATGATTCACGTTTTCTGGTTTTAAGAGTGACCTTTTTGTCCTTAATCAGCCGGCGTTACTGGACGCATGTCAAAGTTAATGCAGAAAATAGAGCAGTTTGTGAAATGACCGGGAGAAACGAGCCGTAGTAATGTGGAGGCTTTTTCTGAATGAATCAATACGCCACTGATGCTGCGATTATGGAAATGATTCACCGACAACCTGTTGGTCATAGCTCAGATATGAAGGGAATGGGTGGTGTATTGGATTACGTCGTGCTGGAAGCCAGAATTGTGTTTACACTTGGATTTTTTCCCTTTGACTGAAAGATGTTGTTTGAGACTGACTGAGTGATTGATGGATCGATGCACCTCTAATCTCTGCAGCGATTCAGTACATTTAGTCGGCCTCCTGCCTTTTTGTGTGGACGTGCACTAATGCGGCGTCTGCAGTGACGGCTTGGCTCGGTCACTACCGCGGTGACTCCTCGCCTCACCGGCTCCTCGCTGCTGCTGCTGCTGCAGACACTTATAGTGAACTGAGACTGTTGTGTCACTTGAACCATCGAGTTTCGCAGTTTGACGGTGACGTTCCTGCTCCTCCTAGGTGTGCTCTAAGTGCAAAATTAGAGAGATTTTCAGTTTAGGTCCAACGCTTCGTGCTTTTTGAAATGGATTTTGTATTCCTAATCGGAATTATGTCCCCATTATCCAAATTGCGTCTTGGCACAATGTCTTGCTTGGAAGTAAGTTGGTAGAAAGGAGAGGCAGTGCACTGCAAGCATTTCGCAGCATGTTAGCATTTTGGTGCATTGAAATCAACACCCTAGAGGCTAATAGTGTCTTCACAAGCTGCCATTGTGCAAGTTTTGCGATGGCTGATCGACTAAGCAGCAGGCGTCCACGCACCCTCCCACAGCAACGCAACATACCATCTTTGCTGTAAACGTCGCGGCCGCCGCAGAGGCGAGAACGTACAGGGAGAGAAAGATATTGCAGATTAACAGTATGATTTATAATGTGCAGTATTTTTAGACTTCTGATATGTTGGGAGGTTCTTGGAAAAGTCTGGAAAAATATGTGGCAAAACCTTTTGCTTGGTGTGGCCCAAATGCAAAGGATTCAGTTTTCTGCAAAGTTTGTCAAATTTAAAGGTTTTGGTTTTAACAGTCGGACCGATTGAAATCGTTTTGAGCCTTTACTGTATAAAGATGGATGGATGGATCAGTTTAGCTGATAGCAAATGCCACTGCTCATATTTAGGATTTAGAACACTTCCTGCTCTGAGCACATTCTGCATAGAGTATGAACACTATATATGTATTTATTACCATTAATTCATCTATCTTTTTATGTAGCAATTTCAGTAATGGACTCCTTATGAGGTCACGTAATACAGCCCAATAACGTCATGCCATCATAATCTAACCAGTTTAATATTGTGCATTAAACATATCAGACTGAGACAGAAGTAATTTATTTATTCCAGAGCTTTTTCCAGCTCCACAGCCTCCTAGTGCACTCCTAGTAGCAACATGAAAAAGGTGGCGGAGTGCTAGGCACACAAAGATGAGTCATGCAAACATCCCTGTTTCCTGAAAGGTCGGCGTGTCAGTTAGATGGACTTCTGCCCTGCTCATAGCTGTACGTAAGCGTGGGTTACTAAGTGACTGAGAAGACAGTGCAGATTATGTGATGATGCTGTCGTTTTGTTATAGTCTGAACTCTGTTATTTGCAGTACGGCGTACATATGGAACATCAAACGGTTAGTAGCATTTACAGCTAAGCAAACGTATGAAACATGAGCAGTGACGATCAGTGAAGATGAAAATGTGTTTTTAGTTTCCCAAACGTTGCTCAAAGGCAGTAACAGTCTGACTGTGTTAGCTTGTGGAGCCATATAATAGGAAATACTGCTGCTAGCTTTGCACTGGGTTAAAAACAGCACTGCAATCTATTAGAGGTGGGAATCACCACACATCCCACGATACGATATTATTGCAATTTTTAAAAATATTTTGCGATATTCAGATTCTGTACATAAAGGTAAACTTTATCAATATTCATTTTCTCTAATATCAAAGTCTCACACTCAGTCTTTCTCTCATTTCAGTTTTATTGTTGACAAACTGAACGGTTTGTATTACAGTCTAGTCCAACTTAACTGAATCAACCATCTGGTACAATTATAGCTATTCTGAACTATGCAGTTTATGAAAACTATGCAGCCCCTTCAGCAACTGAAGAATTTGAAAGTAAATTAAAACAAAATATAATTTTACATTAAATAAAAAAGTTTTAAACTTAATTAAAATAAAACATGTCTTAAATTAAAATAAGTAAACTGTCATGTTTATTGCTGCCAAAAACAAGTTAAACACATTTGGACAGTGAAGGAATGTCAGGATTCTTGCTCAGAAAAAGGATCAACATGCTCTGAAGTCAGAGCACAAAAACCTTTTTGTAACAAAATATCGATTTCTGCTGTCCCTGTATCCATACATTATTAGCAAACAAAATATCACCATGCTACACAGTATCCATTTTTTCAGAAAACAGAGTCGTCTCTGTTTTCTGAGGCGGCTGAGGTCCTTCAACATCGGACAATGCTCAGGATTTTCTATGAGTCTGTTGTGGCCATGTTCTATGTTGTTGCATGCTGGGGGAGCAGGTTGAGGGTCGCAGATGCCAACAGCCTCAATAAACTGATCCGCAAGACCAGTAATGTTGTGGGGATGGAGCTGGACTCCCTTGGGGTGGTGTTGGAGAGACGGATGTTGTCCAAGATAAGGACAATGCTGGATAATACCTCCCACCCACACCATGACGTGCTAGCTAGTCACAGGAGCATGTTCAGACTGAGATTACCAAAAAGCACCACTGACCGACACAGGAAATCATTCCTGCCTGTGGCTCCCTGTACACCTCCATCTAACACACTGTGAACACTGCAGTAGTTACAGCCTTTTTGCACACGCTCTACAGCAGTTTTTTGCGCCACAGTCCGGTTTAATGTCAGACAATATTTTCAATATTTTTGAAAAAATATTTTCAATACAATATTTTCACAGACCGGCCTTTAAGGTGATAAATACAACAAAATAAAATGATACGACCAAGACAGAAATTGGGGTATTTTTCTAAATATAATAATAAACGCAAATTCACCGTGTAATTATGTAACTTTTATTAGCAGCATCTGAAATGCGGCATCAACATTGAGAGTAACTCCTCTCTGCCCCTTAATGCTCTCTGGTCGCTATGGTAATGCGTAAATATTTCTTTCAAAATAAGACTCACAAATACGACACAAGAAAAGACCCAGGGAAACAGAATTAACAATAAAAACCTCGAAAACCATAAATTTCACACCCGAGCCTCAACTCTCGCAGCCCGGAACCAAACGACTCACGGACTGGTACCGGTCCATGGCCCGGGGGTCGGGGACCGCTGCCCTTCAGTAAAATAGCAAATGACAAAGTTCACAGGTCAGAGTTAAATGTCAATCATATATATTTCACCTCTGTAATATTCTTGATATTTATAATTGTGTGATTTGCATATATTAGTGCTATTTGTTAAATTTGTAAACTTTGTAACATTTTGTATTATTAATTAGTTTAGTCTGTTACTGTCTTGGAGCAACTGTAACCAACATAATTCCTTAGGAATTATTAAAGTAGTCAGATTCTAATGATTGTGAGGCCATATTTAGCAGGAGGCAGCCGTTGCTTCTGAATAAGCTAGCTAAGCTAGCAAGGCCCCAAAAGCCTTCAAAAGTGAGTCAAACCCCAGAAAGACAAAGAAAAACGTGTCAGACTGGATGAAAACATGAGAGTTTATTTTTTACAAGCAATGAGATTCGCACCTTGTATCTAACTTTGGTACTATATGAATAAAAAGGAACTGAATAGACCCCAAAGGTGGACTGACTGACAGATGACTAAATCAGCTGCTGCTAGCTTACAGCTAGCGCAGACACAGAAAAGTATCAAAAGATTACAATAAAAGATGTCCATGACATGTCCATTATATATGAAAAATATAATTACAGACAGGCTGTTTTGGTTTTTCCAAAGCAGAAATAACAAAGTCAAAAATCTAAATTGGGTTAAATGTTAATAGGAGAAGTTAGGTAATCTAATACTGTCACGCTGGACGGAGGCCAGCAACTTGAACAGAACCCAAGCGCAGACACACAGAGTGGAGGCCAGAGGGCGTTTTAACACAATTTATTGGTGAATATATAATATGGGTGAAAACACAAGAACGTGTTATCGAGGGGGAGGTGAAACAGCTGACCCGGGGTTCGTTGGATCCAAAGTGGTGAGTGAGCAGGAGGGCAGGCAGGTGAGGTTTGGAGATATTTCCCAGTGAGGTGGAAAGGAGCTGAGATCCAAGTGGTGAGCAGCAGTCGACACTGGAGAATAGGTCATCAGGTAGTTGACGAACTGGCAGGGAGGAGATGACAGCGCAGAGCTTAAATCCCTCTTTGGCCTGATTGCCCCAATTAGCTCCAGATGTGTGAAGCTGAGGAAGTCCTGCCCACGGGCGGAGCCAAGGTGCTCTGGCACTGATGGAAAATCCCAGCTGCTCACCCAGACCATGACAAATACAGTGTAAAGAAGTATTATAGTTAAATTTAAAAAAAAAAAACAGATGTGGTAACGAAGCGTGGGACTTGACTTTGGTAAAACAACATTTGCTTTTTTGCTTGAGATGGGTGAGAGCATTGGTCTGAAGCAACAAAACAGCAGTGATTTAATTCGATTTTGAGGCTTGAGACAGGATGACTCTACAGAAGAGGTCAGGGTAATTTGAAAGGATCTGATAAACCTTAGTGGGCCCGGCGTGTTTCATGGCTGTCTGCCTTGTAGATTAAGATGCTCAATGTTGAGAAGTTTGACCGATTTGTTTCCAAAAACAGCAAAGGAAACAACAACACATGTGTACAGGTAGACAGAGGACTGACTGATGATGATCGATGAATATTCATATGATCTATGGTAACCATGACAACAGGGCCTGCCGCCATGGGATTTTTACTGTATGGCCCCAGGATAGTAACATCATGAGCATCAACGCGGCACCGATCCCCGCACGTTTATTAATAATCCCCCAGAATGCCTCGGGGCAGGTTCCAGCCAGCTCGTTGTCTCTCTGCTCTCTTTAATTTCAGACTCGAGTCCAAGCAGCTGTGCTTTGCTCTCTCTCGTTACAACCCCCAGCCACTCACCTCAGACTGTCATGAATAATTAAAACCTTGTTCGACTGCTCGTGGTGACACGCTGCACACTGGGGAGATGAGCACTGATCCCTGTAAGCTCGTTCCAGTTTAGCAGACGATATCTGTTCGTGTTTGGCTTTGGGGTGTGAGGGGCGCTGTACGCTCCCGTAAGAGCCTTAAGAAGGAAGTTAAGAGCAGTTGGGATTTTAGATTACACACAGTTTAGGTTTCTACACTTTGTCATTTAGGAGAGGCAGGCACCTGAAAACCTTAGCGGGGAGCAAGTAGTCTCTGCTCTTAACTTCCTGTAGGCCTGTGGAGCGGTCAAAGAAGACGACGTGGCACTGCTGCATGTCTTCCACCACTCAGTCAACACTATCAGGCTTTGGTGTGTAAATTCACAGAAGAGGCGTTCGGATTATGTGCTAGATGTAACAGATTCGCAGACAGGATGTGAAGGAGGAAAGAACAGGAAGGAAGGCTGCTGGGTCTGCCGCGCTCTCTCCTCGTCAATTTCGAGATTTTTAAATATAGAAAAACGCACGCTGTACATCAGCGGGGGTCCAGAGTACGGTGTGGCATTATCATCCTCCTTCCCCTTCATTATCAGCTAAGCCTGTGATTATTGCTGAGCTGATTTTTGCCACTCAGGCCACAGCGAGTGCAGCCGTTGCGTCAAATGTGATTCGGCATAACAGCCGCATTGTTGCTATCGTCTGTTTCAACTGAGGATTATTGAGGATATTTCAGTATAAACTCAGGCTTTGCCGCAGTAACCAGCGATTGACCCTGTTTCTGCTACTTCCTGCTAGAGTCCCAGGAGCAGTGTTGCCACCTGTTCAGGAGTAACAGTGTGCAGGTGTACTGCTGAGAGAGCGATGAGGAAAAAGCTTTAAGGCTTTTAGAACTTGAGGCACAGAGGAAACTTTGCTGAGGGGGTGGTTGAAAAAGTGGAAATGTGCCACAAGTGTAAAGATAGTAATTTTCGTCTTTTCAATGAGATCAAGTCGTCACAAATAGGACAGAGCTGCCAGTCAGTAACTCTATGCCTGTAATTGCTGCAGTTTGCTGTTCTCTTTATTCTGTCGATTTTCCAGCTCCTGCTTTTGCTGTTTCTTTTTACTGTAACGTGACTGAATCCTGGGTTATTGCATTGTATAAACTTTGACATATTAGCATAATTCCATGGGGGGATGCCCATCACTCGGTGGTAGGATACACTGTTAAGCTTAACTGCTGGAAAGCTTATTACAGCTCCTGTTCCTACTGACAACTGGGATCCTAATCCAGAATAAACTCCAGGGCAACCACCCCTAAATTCAAGTAATAAAGTCTTAATCTCATAATATTCAGTATTTTTATGACTGTCATAAAGAAAGCACACTGTTGACCGTGATTCCATCCTAGATATAACATCATGCTGCTGTATATTGATACAGAGTAAATGTGTATCAGTCTCAAGCCGCAGACTTTGATGCTGAAAACAAAGCCAGTGTGCATGTGCCACTTCCCCACTTTCTTCCTTTTAAAAGGAAGTTTTTCACTCCCACTGTCAAAGCCTAAAGTTCTGCACAATTAAGGGTGTAGTTGTTGAGGGTACTATCAGCTAGGCATCATAAGGTGGAAATCCTGAACTGATTAGCAGAATGCTAATGTTTTATTCAGGACAACTACTTGGGCAGTCCTTCCAGTGGCTCCAAATTCAATCAGTTGTTATATTAAATGCTGTTTATGGCCTTTGACTTGAATATTTCCAGCCTCACACAAGAAGTCATTGAGCTAGTGTGTTGGTGCTTGTGTGTATTTCTGTCTTTTTAATTATACTACTATCCTTCCCCAAACCCTGTACTTTAGTTATCTATGTTGCTAGAGGGACTTTTATATGTTAGCAATGTATAGCATATATTTGTGTCTCTACAATTTACATTGCTAGCCAAGGTAGCTAGCATTAGGTACCTTGGCTAGCGATGCTTTAAATCTAGAAATGCTTTATGTCCAATTACTTACGTCTTCACCCTCTCGTCCTAATGCAATCAAAAATATTTCAAAATACCAAGATGGCATCAGGTAAAAAAAAAGAAAGAAAAAACACACTCAAGGTTTTAAAAATGTCCATATTTTATAAAAACGTTGTAAAATGTAATCGAAAACCGAAAGCATTGATTTTGCAAATATCATAAAGCCATATTTTATTCATAGCAGAACACAGAAAATATATAAAATGTTTAAACTGAGAAAATGTGCCATTAACTCATGTTAATTTTGATGTCAGTAACACATCTTCAAAAAGTCTGTAAACTTCTGGGAACTGAGGAGGTCTTAAGTTTTGGTTCATGACACTCTAAATGATTTCAGTTGGTTATTGGTCTGGACTGAGGACAGGCTAGTTCAGTTAGCATCGTCTTGATGAAATATACAAGGCCTTCTCTGAGAAAGACGTCAACTGGCTGCTCCCATCCAGCCGAGAATGAGGGTCGATCACCACACAGACCAAACAAAACACAGGGCTTAAATACACAGAGGGAGCAATCGGGGAATGGGAGACAGGAGGGAAACACAGCTGGGACAAATCAGGGCTAACGAGACAAGGGAAGCAAAATCAGATACATTAATATGAGACACAGACTTTCAAAGTAAAACAGGAAACATAACACAGAGACACGGACTTGACAAGAGGATACAGCTAACAGGGGAGACAGCAACTCTGGAACACAGACAGAAACCAGAAGACTAAAATTCTAACATAAACACACAGAGAACCTAAACTTAGAACAGTCCTGTAACCCATTAGACAAAGAAAGCTAGAATATAATCAAATAAGCAAACAAAACACTGGGTCGAGGCCCAGGCACCCTAACACCTGTAGATGACGAGCTATTCAAAGTCTTCTCAGTTTTATGTCGAGGAACGTTCTGAAATTGTTCCACAATTTGTAGATGAAGTTTTTTTTTGCAAATTGATAAACCTCAGCTCGTCTTTATTTCTGGGAAAAGTTTCCTCTAAGATACTTGTTGCCATTTAACCAAATTAGTTGCAAAGCATTTTTCTCAGTTTAAACACTTGATATGTTTTCTATGTTCTACTGTGAATGAAAGATTGACAGATTTATGATTTTGTTTTTATTTAGATTTTATTCAGTATTTTGTAGGAAATGGGGTTCCTTCAGTACCATATGTTAAAAACTGCTTTACAGTGAGACTGGGGCTGCTCAATTAATCGAATTTTAATCACGATTACGATCTGGGCTTTCAACGATCATTAAAAATGACTGAGCCGACTATTAGCCCCGCCCTCGTGCTTTACTCTCGCGCTGCTCCGTGTGGCAAATCGAGCGCACCTCTCTGCATTTCGAACACGTGTCACAACAATTAAGAGCAGCGGTCTCCAACCTTTTTTGCGCCACGGACCGATTTATGCCCGACAATATTTTCATGGACCGGCCTTTAAGGTGTCGCGGATAAATACAACAAAATAAAACTAGTACCGGTACCGAAAAAAAGAAAATTTATTCATAACACACGTGAAAAGACCGAGGAAAACCGAGTAAACGATAAAAACGATAACAAAATAACGCTGAAAACCGATAAAAACCCTGAAAACTATACATTTCACACCTGAGCCTCAACTCTCGCGGACCGGTACCAAACGACTCACGGACCGCTCCGAGGCCCGGGGGTTGGGGACCGCTGATTAAGAGGACCCGAGGGAAGCTCGGAAAGCTAAGCAGAAGTTATTTGGAGAGGAGAGTGACTGCTGTTGGTTGAAAAGAGGTAAAAAAAACTTCAGTGGTGTGGAAACATTATGGGTTCAGAGTCAGACGTGGATCAAGTAGACACAGTGTGTAAACTTTGCGACAGTGTCGTAGCTGCACCACAGAGCAACACTGCAAAGTTCACTAAACATAGATGTTTACATTTTTCATTTATTTTTTATATTGCAAACATTTGCACTGTTATCAGTATTTGCACACTATTTTATATTATTTTTGACAATCTTTAAAGTCATTATTCAACACATTGTTATTGTTAAATAAATATCGTCAAATAATCGAGATCTCAATTTCAGTGAAAATAATCGTGATTATAATTTTTGCCCTAAGTGAGACACTTTTTAAATGTCTATGAAAAAAAAAAAAAATTTACACTAACAATCTTTCAGTTTTGTGTAATATGAAAAAAGTATATTTTACAGCTTCACACACTTTTGCAGAGAACTTTTGAAACTTTTATAGCTGATTTTAGTTTTCAACCTTGTACTTCAGTGTTGTGGTTCATTGTCACTGCTCTCACGCTCAGCAGCTTCTCTAGCAGGGAGCCATGATAATATCACCATATGCCATTTGCCCAGCAGCAAACAGCAATAAGCTGAAAGTTAGTCACTAGCGGGGGAGCATAATTAGCAGATTAAGGGCCCGATCTTTTTCTCGGGACCTTGTGAAGACGAAATTAGAGCTAAGTGGATGCTGTAGTTTAATTTGCCGGATGGCCAGATGATGCAATGAACGTTTTGAGTTAAAAGAGTGCAACTCTTACCTTAGGATGGAAACGATGAGGTCGTTGTGGACACTATGCTGTATTTAGATTTTGTAATAATTCATGTAACCTGACTGATATTAATAGGGCCTAATAGAGCTCAGTGTTCTGTCAGGAGAGATCCAGCTCCGCTTTATCACACTGCTAACAGCTGTAACTGTGCTGCTGCTAAGCAGAATAGTACGGTTCAGCTTCTGTGCAGCTCAGGTCTTCAGTTTCTTGCCTAGCAATATCAGGCAACAGCTGCAAGTGTCACAGAAAGCTTCCTTTTGGCGATAACCTGACTTCAATAACTTGTCAAGATGTAACATTTGCTCCACATCCTTCTCTCATGTCTGCAGGCTTGTCAGGTTCTCCTCCTCTGCAAAAACACAGCCACAAACACTGGGCGCATCCGCCTGAGACAAGACACCACAATAAGAAATGCACTTTTATCTAATCTAAGCTCCATTTATAGTGGGAGCAGCCTAGTTTTAATCAGGTTTAGGGGTTTCTTTTCCTCTCCGCTTGCGTGCGTGCTTCACTGCAGTTTGATGGCTAATCTGCCTGAATGTCTCTCCTCTGCCTCGCTGGGTTCCACGTGTTATATAACTGTTTTTCTTTCCAACTGACTCTTGTCTGCTTTACAAAGAAACGAGCTATGAATCTCCTCCAACTTTGCATCATCACGGCTGCGTCGCTGAATTGTTTGCCAGCGGTTTCTGTCCCACCCGGCATGGGTAACTCGATCTTATGCAAATTGGGTTTAACAGATTCGTAGCTGTTATAAGAAAAAAGAAAATCACAGTGAAACAACTTTGACGTGTCACAGTAATAACAGCTCGAGTTTTTCATCCTCATCGATGCGACACTGCTTTCCATCTGTGGTTCATTTTGCCTGAGGTCTGATGCTGATTAGTGTGAACATGGAAAAGTAGAGAAGCATCATATTGTTAAATATTGGATCAGATTCATCCGCGCCTCAGCATCTAATCCTGATGCTTACATGCCATATACTGTAGTCTGCTCAGTGAACTAACTCAAACTCTCCATAGATGCTGCTGATAATCTTTTCCTCACTTTAGGCTGTGTTAAAAAATTCATAGCCTGACAGCTTTTTCAGTGTCTTATCATCTGGATTACTGTAAACACACTACTGATATATTATCATCAGAACTAATCTCGAGAAAGCATTTCCTGTTTTGTTTTTTATCTTTATATGAAAGCTCCAGGACGCTCACGAGATAGTCCGCTATTAATAGATACGTATAAAGCTAAATGACTAGAATAATTAAATACATGGTAAATGGACTGGTACTTACATAGTGCTTTTCCACTCTAATAGATCGCCCAAAGCACTTTCTACTACAAATCTCACTCACCCTTTCATCAATTCTATCTGTGACGCACCAAACTGTCACCTCATGGTGCTTTATATTGGAAGTTAAAGACAGAGAAATACGATTAGACGAGGAAGGGAAAAAAAAAGTTATCTTCCTGGTTAAAATTGTGCATTTTAACATAAGAGTTTGACTTCATTTAGGAGCAAACCTCAAGTTGCCATTGGAGGAGCTACAGTCGAGTTTGCATCATTCTGCTAATGTGCTCTCATTTTGAGAAATGGGGTTTGAAGCTTTGTTGTTCTGTTGTAGGAAGCACCAAACAGTTCCATGACTATCATTGTCACTGTGGTTTAGTACATCCTCCATCAGGATCATCATTATCTAGTCGCTAATTGTGTGATAAACTCATTTTGTACGTTTTTATCGGAGCTGTTTTTGCTTGATTAGCTGCCTGCTGGAGCAGGAAACATGGCTGATTAGAGCAGTTAGTCTGAATCAAAACATTAATTTTGCTGGCTGCAAGCAATTACCCAGAAGAAGTTAAAATGCTTCTGTAGCACTGGGGGATTTTCTGTGAATACGTCAATTCAGAATGCGACCAAAGAGACAACCACTCCATCAGAGATTGGCGTAGCTTGTATGTTGGACTAACACAACATCAGCCATAGAGAGCACTAAAAACTGAGCCTGAGTTCGCTTCTTGTGTTTTGAATCTTCTCTTTTTTTCAGGACTACAGGCGTTCTTCCCTCTCACCACTGGCCTGACTGACCCACCAGCCCATCACCATGAACTACCTTCGCCGGCGCCTGTCAGACAGCAGCTTTGTGGCCAACCTCCCCAACGGCTACATGATGGATCTGCAGAGGCCGACCCCGCCAGGCTCATCAACTTCTTCTCCTGCCTCCCCAGCCACAGAGAGGCGGCAGCCCCCGAGCTTCCCAAGCCAGCCTCAAGCCTCGGGCGTATCCTCTGGCTCAGCTTCTGGTCCGGCCTCAGGCTCAGGGAGCTTCCTCAGCTCCTTCTCCAGCGTGGTGAAGAGTGCACAGATGGCCCAGAATGTGGCGGCTGCCGCGCATGCTAAGTCGGCAGCGGCAGCGGCGGCTGCTGAAGGCGCCTCTGCCGGAGGTGTCCAGCCGGCCAAGCCTGTGATACGCAAGCCTAAGATCCTGCTGGTGATTGATGATCAGCACACAGACTGGTGAGCAGAAGCGTTTTAATGTAGTAGCACAAGTGTGGGTTTATATTTGAGCAGAAAACATTTCACATCAGTGCTTGCTCTCTGAAGTCTGAAATGACTCATCTGAGATCACTTCAAGTTCCAGCAAATAATGAACTGAAGTGTGACTGATTTGTTTGTCAGAGTACTAGAACTCTTCCATGTCATTTACAGTCGTGCTTCCTTTAAAATTTCCACAGCGGATCACAAAAACCAATGAGCAGTTAAGTGGAAGTAACCTTCTTACTGCTGTATAAGGTGTAGTAATATCTGCAAGTAGGACATGGCAAATTAAACTTAAGAGTGAACTTTGATACATCACCAGACCTTCTAAAAGCAAGTCTACACCTTGAAGACATATAAAATGTTCAGTGAGTTTACCCTGATATAAGGCTTCTTTACATTGACTGTTTGATTATTAAACTATAAATTAGCATGTTTTTAAAATGTATATAATTACAGAAAAGGTGTACATACTTTGTAAAACTGGACTGCTGTCATGGATGTAAGAGTGAAGCTGGACTAAGTTGGCATTAGAGTGAAATGAAGATTAGAAACAGCTAGCATAGCATTGCAAACTGACAAAATATAGTTTTTATTCATAAAGAAATACATAAATATAAATATATAAATAAAATATAAAGTGACAATTTCCTGCTGTGTATTGTTTTTGTTGCTATAGGTCATATAATTCAAGTAATTCTGAAAAGTGCTAAGCTAACTGTTTCCAATGTTTATGCTAAGTTAGGCTGTCTACTTCTAGCTCCGGTTCCATACTTTTAATGCTATGATATTAACAGTAGTACTAATCCGACACTCTTGTCTGGAAGCAAGTAGGTGTATTTTGAAAAACATCTGTATTCCTTTAAGATGTTACTTTCAAAACATAAAAAATGAAGATTAGAAGTTAGCTAGCATAGCATTGCAAACTGACAAAATATAGTTTTTATTCATAAAGAAATACATAAATATAAATATATAAATAAAATATAAAGTGACAATTTCCTGCTGTGTATTGTTTTTGTTGCTGTAGTTCATATAATTCAAGTAATTCTGAAAAGTGCTAGGCTAACTGTTTCCAATGTTTATGCTAAGTTAGGCTATCTAGTTCTAGCTCCGGTTCCATACTTTTAATGCTATGATATTAACAGTAGTACTAATCTGACACTCTTGTCTGGAAGCAAGTAGGTGTATTTTGAAAAACATCTGTATTCCTTTAAGATGTTACTTTCAAAACATAAAAAATGAAGATTAGAAGTTAGCTAGCATAGCATTGCAAACTGACAAAATATAGTTTTTATTCATAAAGAAATACATAAATATAAATATATAAATAAAATATAAAGTGACAATTTCCTGCTGTGTATTGTTTTTGTTGCTGTAGTTCATATAATTCAAGTAATTCTGAAAAGTGCTAGGCTAACTGTTTCCAATGTTTATGCTAAGTTAGGCTATCTAGTTCTAGCTCCGGTTCCATACTTTTAATGCTATGATATTAACAGTAGTACTAATCCAACACTCTTGTCTGGAAGCAAGTAGGTGTATTTCAAAAAACATCTGTATTCCTTTAAAAACATCTCATTGTCAGTAAGCTAATTAGCCACCAAAATCTTTAGCATCTAAAAAGAAGATATTGCTAAGATTAAAAAAAGTTCAACATTGATAGCTTGTATTTCTCCTTCTACTCTCCTGCCAAATGGAAAACATTCTTGTGCTTCAGTTTGAATGAAGTGAGACGTATTATTGTTTATGATAGACCCGTACGTCCTTGGTCTTAGCCGGCGTTTGCATTAGCGTTCTTTGCTGGAATTAAAATTGTCATGGTAACAAGGAAAAGGAACGATGGAATGTGACAGGAAAAAAAAAAGTGATTTAATCAGAAGAAATGAGTTCTTCTTTCGCTGACAGCTCATACATGAATTTTTGAAGCCGACTTCAGTTGCCTTTTACTCCCAACGCCGGAGGAATTGATTTCCTGAGCTGCAGTGAAGACACGCGGCAGCCAGTTTATCGTGTTTGTCTTACGGAATCAATAAACCACTCATCCATTTCATGAATTGTTATTCTGTTGTCTGACATTTGCTGGTAGACCGACCTCAGCTGGGCTGTTATTAGTCATTTCCAGCCGCTCGAGCTGCACCCACAGAATTAGTAGGGATCATTATGTGCGGAGGCATCCTCTACTAGGAGATCAGGCAGGAGTCTAAAAATGATCTCTAAATTAAAGCACCCCACTGACAGCCGTGTCAAAAGCACCAAAATTGCTCTCAATTTCCCGCAAAGCCGGGTGGCCTCTTTTCCTTAAGCTGCAATCCCAAGAGGACCCATTTCTTTTCACACCCTGGTGTTTGTGAAATGAGTCGTCAGGGGATCATCCACCCTCTGAGGCACAAAAGCTCATTCAGCCACTCAGATGGAGCATCCTCACTGTTTGAGAGAACAGTGGGTTTTTTTTTTTTTTTTAAATCACCAACTCTGTTAGTTAAATAAAGAGAGAAGAACGGAAGTTTTTTTTAAAGTGCGGTTGATTTATTGATTTTTTTTTGTGAGCTTTTGCAGCAACAGGATCATCTGAGCAATATAAAGCAATCCAGGGTAACAAAACCTTACCTTCAAACGAGATTTTAGTATTCACATTTTGATCATATGAGTCAACTCTGTCAAAATAGCTCGCGGCACTGTTGTAGTGGGTTAGATTATGTGTGATGGATTGCAATTTTGAAGTCCAGGTGTCCATCTATGCTCCATAGTTTTGCTTTGCTTATTGTCATTTATTGGTTGCAGCTTTTATTCAAAGTTTGAGCTTCTTTCTGCACAGTTTGACACGACAGTGCTGAGTTTAAGGCCCACATTTTAAGCACAAGCAGGATTTCTGTGATGCCACAGCTTGCTTTGAAGCCTTAAGCAAAACAGCATAACACCTACACATGTGAGATGTAGAAACACATCATTTTTTAATCAGACTGGCGACCTGGCCAGGAGACCTCACATACCCAGCCACCTTCAATTTGACAAAAGGGATTTACTTAAAGCTTCCAAGCAACATTTTAATAACACATTATTTTTTTAAATATTGGTAGGCACTGCTTTATTTTTGGCATCGTTGAACACATTTTCTGCAATGACATTTCAGAATTGTGCAATTTAAGTGCTCTGAGAGGAAACTGCATTTCTGTCTACTCTGGGATGTCTTCAGATGTAGGAGACAAAGAGACTGTTCCTGTTGGTTATCAATGCAAATGTGCATGGATGTCACTTCACAGGGCAAAGAGTCTCGTTCAGTGTCAGGAAATAGAGCAGGAAAACATGATATTGCTTTTAACTGCTGAATTCAAAGCGTGTCAAGCTTCTGTTAAACGTTGTTAAATGTAGAACTGTTCCTAAGTTAACCACTGGGTGGCACTGTAGCTTACTTAAAGCCTCGTAGACGGCTGCTTATCATTTCCCTTGACGCTTCAATGTTTCTGTGTAGGAGTGATGAGCTTTGACCAGCAGATGGAGTTATCTGATAGACTATAAATTTTATCTGAAGCACTTCCTCTTGCAGTCTTGTAGCGTTTGAGCCTACAGATGTTCTCGGAGTATTAGTCTTTACATTATCACTTTGATTTCATTTCAAACCAGTGTTATCTCTAGAGATGAAGGTCATGTCTTTTCCATTTAGATAACAGATTGAAAGCAGTAATTAATCAATAATTAATATCCAGTTCAAGATGATTTTTTTTAGATTCACTTAACACTTTGGACTGTTATCACTGATGTCCATTGTTAGTTAATATACCTAAAATTGGCTCCAAAGCTGCCTGAACAACATCACATCCATGGAAACTGATACTGTTGTTGGACTAGTCGTGTCAAACATGAGGCCTGGGGGCCTGAATTGGCCTGGCAAAAACTCCAATTTGGGCCACTGGATGACTTTGGAAATGTGAAGGAAAGTTTGGACTTTGGACCGACAGATCTTTCATTTACTGCAGCAGGATTTCTTCATTGTGTAGATGTACCTTTGAAATTGCATCTTTTTCTTATGATAAGATGTCTCAGGGGTTAGTTAAACGTATTTACACTGAGAGAAAGGAGTTTCATCGATTAAGATCAAAGTGGGCTGCATGAGGCATGTAACATGAGCTTGACATCCCTGATTTGAAGCTTAAATTTGCTTGATGGATGTCCTGAGAGTAAAGACAACTGTTACTCATTCTGCAGGAGATTATAAATGTTCATCTCCAGCTCCTCTCTGGTATGTTTGCATGTTATCATTGACCAATGGCAGCTTTAAGAGTGTCAGTCATGGTGCTGCTGCTAACAATAAAACTGAACCAGCACTGAAGTGGTGACTGTGAATGTCCTCGAGATCAGCTCAGCAGGTGGCTGTCGACTTGAGTCTTGAGCCACTTCAGCCAGCAGTCGAACAGTTAACGCTCGACTCTCAGATGCAGATTGAGGGGGAAAAAATTTGGCTGCTCTTTTTGCAACATGTCTTCAACTAAACCTTGTCGGTGGATTTCATTTATAACCGTTGGGAAAGTGATGTATTGTGTGCTGCTTTGCTGTTGAAATCTCTAGTTTGCTCAAATGACAAAGTGAAGATAAGAGTTCCAATTGTGTTGGCCAGGTTTATGATTTGCTTTATGACCCTTTATTGACTCATGATGTACTCTTGATTTTTTTTTAAGCCCCAGGAGTCCAATGGTCTTTCAACATTGCGTTCTAAATAGATGCAATGTGGTTTTCATGTATTTACATAGAAAAAAATCGAGCTTATTCTATATATGGTCACAAGTTTAGAAGCTAACGTAGTGGTTTTTGTATGGAAGAAGTGCGATTGCTAAAAAACACAACTTTAGCTCTTTGACAGACATTCAGCAGGCATCTGTCCATCCATCCATCCATCCGTCCATCCATCCACTTTCCTTTGCTTACTCCATTTTCCAATTTCTGATGGGGGATTGCAAAATGATCCCACGACAGTTAAGATGTGTAATATCTCCAGTAGACTGGGCCTACTTTAAAGTTTCCCTTCAGCTTGTTGTGCCTAGAAAACACCCCAGAGGTATCCCAGTGATACGTTATAACCAATTCAGTTGGTTTGGTCCAGATGCCCTAGGACAGGGGTGTCCAACTCCAGGCCTCGAGGGCCGGTGTCCTGCAGGTTTTAGATCTCACCCTGGGTCAACACACCTGAATCAAATGATTAGTTCATTACCAGGCCTCTGGAGAACCTCAAGACATGTTGAGGAGGTCATTTAGCCATTTAAATCAGCTGTGATGGATCATGGACACATCTAATACCTGCAGGACACCGGCCCTCAGGGCCTGGAGTTGGGGACACTCCTGTCCCAGGGAGAAAAAGGCTTTGTGGCCTTTTGGATCTGATATCTCATACCATCTATCATAACCCAAAGCTCCTGGCCTTAGCTACAGGTTGGTATTGGCTGGAAAAATTGAAAGGTTACATGTTTACTGGTGAAAATCCAAATAATTTTGTACTTAAGTGAAAATAGCTTGGGCTAGAAACTCCACTAAACACAACCAGCGCAGATTGTCAGGCTGCATGAAAAACGATGAATTCACTTGCAGCTTTTCTTACTGAATTACTGCTGGACAGCGATGTGTTTATGTACAGTTGGGAAAAAGGGAACCAATTGCCCTGATCATCGGCCATCAATCTTTGAACCGAACTAAACAAAGTGACTGGGGCAGGCAAAGGAATATGTGATTTCCACAACAGCTGCCCGAACCTGACTGTTCTTGTTAGAAAACAAACAAACAAACAAAAAAATTCATTCATGTCATTCATCCAGCCCGATTGTATACAATCATGTGGTCCATAAATGAAATGAAACTGTAGTTTTCATTGGGTTGTGCAGGAACATAGTGAAGCTATCTCTGAGTGTAGTAGGAACACCAGAACTTGTGCTGTGATTTCAGACAGGTTGCTCAATAGTTTGTCCAGTCTTTCTGAGCAGCCCTGACTCGAGAGCACTGTGAACATATCGGGTGTCCGTTGATCTATCCTTTCCCCCCCGGGGCTGAATTTCCTCCTGGGCATTCCAGCAGAGAGGCTGGGGTCTCTGGGGAAACCCTGCTCTGTCCTGACAGACTTGGCCTCCAGCAATGACTCATGCACAATAGCAGTACACAGCACTGAGAGCATCACCGCAACCACCAACAATCCTTCCTTTTCTGCCTCTCCCGCTGCCTCTCTTTTAGGGTGACTCGTAAGACGACGGGCCAAGTAGCTGTCAGTCTGTTTGCTCTGTGTTCTGAATGATATGAGCATGTGATTGCTCAATTCAGCCCCACACTGGCATACTGCTTACTTCTTCATGAGTAGCCCAGTACTATTGACATCCCCTGATCATCTCGAACCACATGAAGAAAATTTTAATTTTCTGTTTTGTCTGCAGAAGAAGCACAGAGGCCACACACTGGCACAAAAAAAGCTAAACATCCTCTCGCTGCGTTTGTTAATCTGTGCTTTGTCTCACAAAGAGGCCAAACGTTCAGAAAGTGCAAAATGAATTCATTAGAAGGCCACTGGGTTTATAAAGCACTCAAAGGGTAGAGACAGTAATTTACTTTAGGAACGTTTAGTGCGCATCTAAAAGCTCCAGATAAAAACGTCCCAGACAGTTTGATTCATTTTATTTGATCACTTTTAGATACAGATTTCTGGGGAAAAATCCCTTTAAAGTGCACATCTTACAAAACAGGCATGTTTATTTTGGAGAATTCTCTAAAAATTAACAACATGAGAAAACAAAAACGTGAAGTCGCTCACCTGCTTTCAGTCTCTGAGATTAGTAATCAGAGGCAAAGCCTCAAAGTCACTCCTTTATAAAAAAGACAAATACATTTACATTTTTTTCTGCATACAGGGCGAAATGTGACCATCAGAACGTTTCTACTTTCAGCATCAGCTCTGCTACATAAACCTCTCAGTAAATGCAGATGGCACACTTTCTGTTTCAACTTACTGGAGGCCACGACGGCCACTCCACTCGATTCAGTCAGTCTATGTTCCACCCTCAGCTATCGCCACCAGTAGACGTCCACCAGCTGGACGTCTACTAAGTGAAGTGTTTTGGGCATGTCCTGCTGGGAGGAAGCCCCGGGGCAGACCCATGACAATACTTGCAGGGTTACATCTCTGTGCTGGTTTAAGCTGCGTACATACTGGCAGCGATCGTGTTGCAGCTGCCAGCTGGTTGCTTGCAGACATTCCAGGCTCTGGTTGCCTAGGCGACCTTCTACTGTATTTACTAGCAGGTCAATTCAAGTTATTTATATACTGCCCAATCACAACAGTCACCTCAAGGTGCTTTATATTGTAAGATAGAGAGCCTACAATACAATATTGTAAAGGCTTACAGTAATATAGAGAAAATTCCAAAATTCAGATGATCCTCTATGAGCAAGCACTTTGGCAACAGTGGGACAAAAAAAACGTCCTTTTAACAGGAAGAAACCTAGATGGGAGCGAGGGAGGACAAAAGAGCCAGAGAGTAATGATAATAAATGATTAAATGCAGGTCATATGCCAATCAACAGTATTTTTCACTCTCATTGGTATCCTCAGTTGCTTGCCTATAAAGTTTGTTGCAGATCCCGCCCACTTTGCGTTGCCATCATTTATTTTTATATCGTAGTCAGTGAAACATCATTAACTTTTATGAATGCCTTGGAAAAGCTGGAGAAGGTGTCCAGGGAGGGTCTTAGACTGTTGCTGCCACAACCTGCAGCCCAGTGGAGCTACAGTTACACTTCTATTACAGATTAAAAATGAGTGGTGACGTGGAGATGCGACTCACCAGTAATTGCCACAATCCAGCTGTTGACGACACATTAACAGGAGATTATGTGAGTTTGGTGCTTGCAGTTATTTGTCGTGTTTTTTTCTGAGTTTATTACAAACCTGCTGCATAAAACAGAAACAGGATCCATCCACGATCTCCTCCAAAACAACAGAGCTGTATGTGCAGCTGTAACGTAAAATAATAACATCCATGCATGCATCCATCTATCCACCCATCCATCCATCCACCTACCCCCTTTGAGTCCCGGGGGCAGCACATTGAGAAGCCCAGACTTCCCTCACCAGTTCCACCTCTTCTAGCTTATCCCGGGGGACGCCGAGTCAATTCCAGGCCAGCTGAGAGATATATTCTCTCCGGGGAGTCCGGTCCTCCTCCCAGTAGGATATGTCCAAAATACCTCACCTAGGAAGCTTCCAGGAGGCGTACTAGTCAGATGCCCGAACCACCTGAACTGGCTCGTGGTGGACGACCAGCGGCTCCGAGTCATTCGGGAATAACTGAGCTCGTCACCCTACCTCTAAGAGAGCCCAGCCATCCTTCGAAGGAAACTCATTTCCTCCAAGAATTACTTAGAATAAATTTCCCAGACACAGCAAAACAGTTGTATGAGGCGCTACCATCAAATGAAACCATGTACTTCACTTCAGAGAGGTCACAGTCTTTCAGCTGCAATTTAATAAGTTTGTATGGGAGCGTTTCACACAATGTGGCCTTTCAAATCATCAAAGTAACTTTCAAAAAATAGCCACAAAGAACTCATTCCCCCAACGTCTGAATGAACTGTGAAGAACACAAACATATATGTAACCTATGTCTGAATGAAGAATGCTACTTTAATTTAAAGCCATTGTTCCTAGACTGACATTTCTGTTGAAGCACACATGGCTGATCATCTGTGCCCACTAAGATGGGTGTGGCCTTTACTCTCTGATCATTCACCTGTTTGATACTTGATAGTGCTGATCACAGCGGATGTTCTTTCTGTGTGCAGAGAGGCACAATCTGATCTTGGCAGGCTTTTTCTGATCCAGATAACTCTTTATAGTTCCATTTATATTTTTACTTCAAAGAAAAGTTCACATAGCTGTCTTGGATGTAGCGTTACAGCAGATGTGACGCTACTGCGAGACATCGTCTATATTCTGCTGTCTCCAAGTGGCTAAAGAAATCACTATTTGCAGGTTTAAAGCTCAAGATATTGTGATGGTCTTGTTGTGTATCCCTATTGCGCCTTTGTGGGAGTCCCTCCTACAGCGGATGTCTAAACCAGCACATTTTAAATTTTTATCTGCTTGTAAAAATATGAGGCCACTATAGAAAATCTCCTTTAAAAACAGAGCGGTATTAGCACATCATCAGCTCTGATGGAGTTCCTCCTAATAAAAGCAGCGATAACACATGCATGACTCGTACGCCTTCTATGAGTGGTACACAAAAAGAAGTCGCTTATTCTCATGGTTACAAAAATAAAAGAAGTCGTTAAGCCTCGTGGTGTTTATGTAGTGGGCGTATGCACGACCGAGGGATGGAAAGCCCAGGCCTCTGTGCAGCGCTTCTACATGTGATCATATCTAAAACACTCATTCAAACCACAGAGCCCAGTGGTCTGTAAATGAAATTGATGTAAATTAAACCAGTGTATGAATGTGAGAGTGAATGAACAGTGCTTCGAGGGCCCTGAAAAGCGCTATATAAATGCAATCCATTATTATTATTATTATTATTATTATTATTATTAAATGTTTTGCAATACCTTTTGGGCCATTCAGCCTGCCTCCCGCTCTGAGGCAGCGGTGGTCCTGACTGCCAGGGGGCATTGCCTGTCTAGTATGTAGGTCAGTCACATTGAAGAATCCCAGCTTCCACAATTACAGAGAATGAGACGGCTTGGGACCCAAAACTATCAAGCCCAACAGCTGGGAGATGTTAGGAAAAAAGATCCTCCTCAGTGACTGTAATGAACATTAATGAATGGAGCTAAAAGGACACATGTGGGCAGATGAAAAACAAAGAAGGCGGACAGGCAGAAGAGGAAAGAGGCTTTCTGTTTGGTAGAAGAGGAAAAAAAATGTTGCAAAAAGGGAAATGTGTTTCAGTCTGAGGAGGTTGAAAAGCCCATCGCAGTAACAGAAGGCCTGTAGCATGTAGCCCAGATCCTCAGCTCCTCAAGGGTCCAGCCCGGAGCCTTTGACAGATTGTTCACTGTCCCACGTCTGAGAGTTCAGCAGCATCACCTGCGGCTATAAAACAAAAACAATAAATACGCTTAAGAAAGGAGAGCTGACTTATATCAGATAATGGTGCTCTTATTTTGAGTTGCGTATCGGTAAATACTTTAATAACTGTAAGGTTGTTGCAAATGATCTTCAGTTATATTCGCCATATATCATTACCCAACATGCACTGGGCAATTATGTATGCAAGACAAACTGGACGTATTTTTATTCACATTAATGTAGTCATAGATAAGTTGATACTATGAAAGTCTTAGTATACAATAAAACTAGAGCATGATATTGTTGACACTGTTGCAGGTGTTGGGTCAGTCCACCTTACTTAGACTTAGATCCTCCCGTGCCGATCGACGCATCGGGCGACAAGAGAACGCCATCGAACTCGGTCTATCGCGGCAGTTGTTGCTTCATCCCATGACAGTTCGACTGAACGTAAATCTTCAAGGAAAGTCCTCCTCCATGTTATTTTAGGTCTTCCTCGCCGTCTCTTTCCATTCTTCGGGTTCCACAGAACCGCGACACGGGCAGGTCTCGGGTCTGGTAGCCGAAGGATGTGACCGGCAAATCTGAACCGACGCTTGGTGACTTGGACATGGAGCGGCTCTACTCCCGCATGACGATATACTTCTTCATTGGTAACGCGATCCCGATATGTGATCTTGAGCAGCCGTCGAAGACAACGTTGTTGGAAGACGTCAAGATGGCGGCTGATCTTTGCAGTTGATTTCAAAGTCTCCGCTGCATACGGTGCCGTCGGTATAATGATGGTCTTCAGGAGCCGCAACTTGGTTGATAAAGGCAGTGCGGTGGTCATCCATATAGGTCGTAATCGAGCATGATATTGTTGACACTGTGGCAGGTGTTGGGTCAGTCCACCATTATGGTCTAGATTAAAAATGAATAGACTGAAACAGCCGGATGGAGGGAAACATATTCCAATTACAGTTTTATAATTGACATGGACATAATGTGTAGACGCTTAGCTTTCATTTGAGGGTCTCCAGATTCAAATTGGATCAAAGGTTTGGGAGTTTCAGATCCTGAACGTGTGTCACCCTCTTTTTAAAGGGACCAAATGTAATTGGACAACTGACTCAAAGGCTATTTCATGGGTAGGCGTGGGCAATTCCTTTGTTGTTATGCCATTATCAATTAAACAGATAAAAGGCCTGGAGTTGATTTGAGGTGTGAAGATTTTTGTTGTGAAAAACATGCAGTTGAAGGAGTTCTCCATGCAGGTGAAATAAGTCATCCTTAACCTGCAAAAAGAGGAAAAAAAACATCCAAGAAATGGCTAGAATAGCTGTATTGGCAAAATCTACACTTTGGTAAATCCTGAGAATCAAGGGAAGCGCTGGTGAACTGCAAAAAGACCTGGATCCACAGAAGAAAACAGCAGCGGATGATCAAAGCAGCTAAACCCCCTCAGAACGGCCAACCAAGTGAACAACACTCTCCAGGAGGAGTATTGATATCCAAATCTACAATAAAGAGAAGCCTACATGAAAGTAAATACAGAGGGTTCACTGGAAGGCACTCGTAAGCCTCAAGAACAGAAAAAAGCCAGCACAGTTCTGCAAAAACATTCTTTGGACAGATGGAAGCAAGATCCACCTCTGTCAGAATGATGGCAAGTAAAAGTTTGGAGAAGGCAGCTCATGAGCCAAAGGATACCACATAATTTGTAAAACATACCAGAGGCAGTGTGATGGTTTGGACGTGCATGGCTGCCAGTGGCGCTGGGACACGAGTGTTTACTGATGATGTGACACAAGACAGAAGCAGGCTAATGAACTCTGAAGCGTTCGGAGACAGACTGTCTGCTCAAATCCAGCTAAATGCAGCAAATTGATTGGGGAGTGTCTCATAATACAGAAGGACAATGATCCTAGACATACAGCCAAAGCAACCCAGGAGTTTATTAAAGCAAAGCAGTGGAATAGTCCAAGAAAGTCACCTGATCTCAACCCAGCATGCATTTCACTTGTTGAAGACTAAACTTCAGACAGAAAGGCAAACAAACAGCAACTGAACGCCGCTACAGTCAAAGCCTGCTAGAGCATTAAAAAGAAGGAAAGCCAGCGTCTGGTGATGTCCATGAGTTCAAGACTTCAGGCTGTCGTTGCCAGCAAAGAGTTTTCAACCAAGTATTAGAAACAAACATTTTATTTTCAGTTATTACTTTCGGGCCCTGAAATAAAGGGATTATGTTGAAAAATGTTTTAGTTCCTCACATGTTTATCTTTTGTTTAACCCACTGGATTAAAGCTGGAAGTCAACGGCATCTTAGTTGTTTTATTTAAACCTCTTTGTGGTCATGTACAGAACCAAAATGAGAAAAACGTTGTCTCTGTCCAAATGTATATGGACCTAATTGTAGCTGCTTTGTGTCCTTTTTTAGGCTTTTTTTAAACTGTTTTTTTTTTTACCAGTTTAGCCGTGCATTGTACATTCAAATTAACCAAAGAGAAAAAGTTCACGTTTCACTTTTCTGTACACAAACATCTTGAAATAGCTCACAGAAGCCACGTGCCTTTTTTTAAATCTAAATTCTGTCTGATACGACAAAGTCTGATGGGATGTAAGATAACTCTTCTGGTAACTGGAACTCAATTGTGTCAGACCTGAAGGAAGCGGCTGCACATCAGGACAGGATGAATCCTGTGTTTTTCCCGTGTGACTGTCACGTGACTTCTAAACTTAGTTTAGCGAGTAAGTGCTCGATGTGTAGCAACCGAGTTTCACCTGCTCTACAAACTGCTGCCACAAACACATGAGAAAAAGCAACACACAGCTACTCATTCATTGTGCTGCCTTTATTAAAAGCACTTTCCCCCCCCTTAGCCAAGGGATTGTGTTTACTTGAAGCCCCGCAAGGTCAGATTCTGTAATCATGGAAAATGTGAGTCATTATTTTGCCTACTTGCAAGGTATTTTGGAAGGTCTGTTGAAATTTCAGCCCTCTTTCTATCAAATAAACAGAAAGATATTTTAAGGTTGTTTTCACTGCTAGGAGTGTTTGGAGCACGTACATTATTCTGCAGCAGAGGAATCACAGTGCATATGACCTATAGTAACAAATCATTTTGTGCTGGAATGGTGATTTATACCCTCTGAGTATCGGTTGAAATCAGAATTCCACTGTAGAAATGCCAAATGTGCATAATGCAAACAAAATAAATCATCTGATATGGATCAAAAGCAAATCTATTATCATTTCTTTTACAAATTCTCTCTTTTATTTCATCCAGGGCCAAGTATTTCCGAGGGAAAAAGCTGAACGGGGAGTACGAGATCCGTGTCGAGCAGGTACAGTGTTTTTAATAACGCTATTCTGCCTATTTTAAAGTCATCATTGATAGCTATTGTGTTATGTACTCATTGATCCTTTAAACATAAATATTTTGCCTCTTAACAGCTTCGTAGTGATATGAAATAATTTACAAAATGTTTGGATTTTAATCTGTTCAAAACTTCGAAACCAAAACTGTATAATAATGAATACACACACCAAGGTTATTGTCCATTTAATAACAATGTAATAAATGTTGACAGATTACGGCAGTCCTGACGAGCTACATGTCGTCTTCCATTTGAAGTTTTTGTAAATCATCAGTTTGGCACTTTGGGACATGTGTGCAGTTAGGGCTGCTCAATTAATCAAATTTTAATCTCGATTACGATCTGGGCTTTCAACAATCATTAAAAATGACTGAGCCAATTATTAGCCCCTCCCTCGTGCTTTACTCTCGCGCTGCTCCGTGTGGCAAATCGAGCGCACCTCTCTGCGTTTCGAACACGTGTCACAACAATTAAGAGCAGCGGTCTCCAACCTTTTTTGCGCCATGGACCGGTTTATCCCCGACAATATTTTCACGGACCGGCCTTTAAGGTGTCGCGGATAAATACAACAAAATAAAACTAGTACCGGTACCGAAAAAAAGATTTATTCATAACACACGTGAAAAGACCCAGGAAAACCGAGTTAACGATAAAAACGATAACAAAATAACGCTGAAAACCGATAAAAACCCTGAAAACTATACATTTCACACCTGAGCCTCAACTCTCGCGGCCCGGTACCAAACGACTCACGGACCGGTACCGGAGGAGAGTGACTGCCGTTGGTTGAAAAAAGAGGTAAAAAAACTTCAGTGGTGTGGAAACATTATGGGTTCGTGGAGTCAGACGTGGATCAAGTAGACACAGTGTGTAAACTTTGCTACAGTGTCGTAGCTGCACCACAGAGCAACACTGCAAAGTTCACTAAACATGTTTACATTTTTCATTTATTTTTTTATATTGCAAACATTTGCACTGTTATCAGTATTTGCACTATTTTATATTATTTTTGACAATCTTCAAAGTCATTATTCAACACATTGTTATTGTTAAATAAATATCGTCAAATAATCGAGATTATCATTTTTGCCATAATCGAGCAGCCCTATGTGCAGTGGTCCCTTGTTTATCGCAGGAGTTACATTCCAAAAATAACCTGCAACAGACAAAATCCGCGAAGTAGTCAGCTTAATTATTTTACAGTTATTATAGATATTTTAAGGCTGTAAAAAAACAAAACAAAAAAACACTACACACTTTTCTCAGACAGACATGAACATTTTCACACGTTTCTCTTGTTTAAACACTCGCAAAGTTCAAACCTTCGTAGAAAAATAAGTCCAGTATTATAAAATGAAACCTGTATTGTATTTTTCTTTCGAACATGAGGGTTTGAGGTCTTACTTTTCAGATGTTTCTTCAAGCTAAAACTGCACCGCTAGCTTAACGGCTAATTTAAGTTAATGTAGTTGTTCTTTGTCTTAATGGACACTTAAAATTTCTTCTCAGTCTTGAAATCTAAATGATAAGAGGTTTTTTTTTTAAAATTAACAGCGTATAACATTTAAGTGAATGCTTTAGTTGTTTAGGGGAAAAAACCTCCTAACGCTTCCACTCATGTTTCACCATATTCAATTATTCCTGTAAGGAAGAAAGCTTATGTTAATTCAGCACAGTTATGAAATTACCGCTTATATGTCTAGACATACGGTATTTACAGTGTGTAGATACCATCTAATTTACCTTAAAAAAGCTGTTCAGTTTGACATGTGCAAGCCATTGTTGAGACTGAAGCTGTCTTTGAAATGGAGTGGTGTGTTTTTATGTGAGAAGGGAAAGAAACCACAGAAAGCTGGAACGCTGATTTTATAGCCTGTTTGCTTTACTCTTGTTGTGGTCACATCCTCCTTCCAGGACGGCGTGGGAGCTGGAATGAATCAACACTTTCTTTTGAAAATTGATTTTTCTTTTTTTTAATCTTGCGGCCTCATAATTATTGAACTCCAATAAAACTCCAGCTGATTTAATAATAAGCTCCCTTAAGAGAATAGTGAGGGTGAAGCGGCATATGAGCACCCCTCCACCCCTCGCATAGCTCAGCTATAGCTTGAACTGACCTACTTGGATTTTGTTCGACCCTCTTTCCCAGAAGCCCCCTGCACTGACAAATACAAGTCGGTTGCTAATTGCCTTCAGCAGCCAGATTCTTCATCGGCTGTTTGGAGCCTCAGAATGATGGAAACACGATCTCTGTGTGAAAACTCTGCGACATGCTGTGATGAACCATTTTAGGGAACAACAATAAAAGCAGAGAGTCCCACTGCACTGGCTTCTGCTCTCTTGAATTCCACTGTTGTTGGCTTTTTATATAAATGTCCTTTCTTGAGTGACTTTGGGCTTTGGGGAGGCCAATCAATGTCTGATAGGTTTCCACTGTGTGTTTTTCTATCCAGGAATGTTTTTACACACTGCACTGGGAGTGTGTTTGGGATCATTGCTGTTGCTAGTCAAACACTTTCCAAATGATACTACTTGGCAGATAAGAAAAATCTAACTGCACTTTTCTGCCTTCATATTTCCATCCAGTGTGACAGTTTGGGAGCTGAATTGCAGTTCCACACCATGACAGAGCCTCCTCTGTGATCGACTGAAGGGCCAGATGCATCTCTTAGGTCTTCATTTTTGAAGAACATGACTTTTAGATGCTATTCAGTTGCTTCAGATTTAGTTTTTGGGGCCTGCACCGATACCGATACTGGTATCGGGTATCGGGGCTGATACTGTAAAATGTGTGTGTACTCATACTCGTAAAAGTTAACCGATACCATGAACCGATACTAACTTATTTCATTAATCAGAGGGTGGCTTGTCATTTCTGTTGTAGTTTTATAGATTGGCCACTAGGGGGACATCCCGCGCTAAACAGGCACAGGGTTAGGCGAGTGAGACTGGCGGCTCCAGATAAAAAAGAGAAACTGGAGGCTGCTGTAGCTAGGCTAAACAAAATGTCAGCAGTGTGGACCGGAACAGCCAACTTTAACTCAGGTTTTGGAAAAGCGAAGAAAATTTTTTATTTTTTTTTGTGGTCATTTTTATTAAGATTTTATTTTTTATCGGCAGAGAATAAAATAAAACTTGTCTGCATTTGTGTGTGTGTGTGGTAGAAGTATCGGTTTTTGTACTTGGATCTGAGTACTTGCCGATACAAAGTATCGGTATCGTATCGGTTTGAAAAAATTGGTATCGTTGCATCCCTAGTATTTAGCTAATAGCTTTTTGGGAATCACTTTGTTGGTGCAAAAATACATTTTTATGCCTGTCAAACTGTGTTATCTTTGGCACTTTTACAACTAAAGAAATGGGAATAAATGGTGTGACGGGCTGCTAGTGACAAAGTGCCTAAAGATACAATTTAAATAGGCTCTTTGCTAATTTGTCTGCTTTGTATAGACACAGCACTGGTAAAAAAAGGGGGCCAATGTTCAAAGTAAGATCAGCAAAAAGCCTGGAGAACTGCTGCTCAAGACTGCTTTGAAAAGTTACAAGACAGTGTGGCTTTTCAGAAGCAAAACATAAAGAAATCAAGGGTGGCTCAAGATTTTTACCTCTTTGTTTTTTCACAGGGGTTGAAAGATAGCTCAACATGAAGGCCGTTTAGGTGCTCCCTGAGCTGTTTTTTCTCAAATCTCTGTTATAATGTAATTACAAACTGCACACCTTACATGGATGGACATTTAGTTTGCTAGTTGTCATGCATCAAGTTCATGCTGGTTAAGCTTTCTAAAGCAATGCCAAACCTCCATAACTCTTCTCTGACTTGCTTGCTGCCATATAAGGTACCATCTTTAGACTCGCAGAGCACACACTCACCACAGCGTGTGATGGTGCACTAAAGGAGGCCGGATGCCAGTCTCTATGAAAGAGAACCAGGAGAGACTGGCTTTGATTCTCAGATGTGATCTCTCATTAAACTGTGCTACCTCTTATTTACACGACTCACTTCGAACTTGAGTTTAGTTGATGCTCACAGCCCCGTGTACACTGGATAATCCCATTTTTCTTTTTTTAACCACTAAACAGATGCTTGTGGGAGTGCTGCTGGTGGCTTCTTTGTGCTCCTGAGTGACTCATAAAACAAGCTTGAACCCGTTGCTTTCTCACAAAATCATTACATGCAGCTTGTTCGGTAGTATTTCTTGATTCTGTTGGGGTTGAGGGTAACTGTAAGTCAGCATACCTTCTGGATTACAAATGCACAAACAGTCCTGACTGCAGAGAGCCTGTTTCTGTGTAACTTCTTCTCTGCACTCAAAAGTCATCGGGCTGGGAGTTGTAGATTTCTTTCTTTCATTGAAGCAGTTAGGCAGCACAGTGGCACAGTGATTAGCACTGTTGCCACACAGCAAGAAGGTCCTGAGTTCAATTCCACCATCAGACCGGGGTCTTTCTGTGTGGAGTTTGCATGTTCTCCCCGTGTTTGCGTGGGTTCCCTCCAGGTACTCCGGCTTCCTCCCACTAACCAAAGACATGCAGCTTGTGGGGATAGGTTAATTGATTAATCCAAATTGCCCATAGGAGTGAATGTGAGTGCGAATGGTTGTCTGTCTCTGTGTGTTGGCCCTGCAACAGACTGGCGACCTGTCCAGGGTGTACCCCGCCTCTCGCCCTGTGACAGCTGGAATAGGCTCGAGTGCCCCCCGCGACCCTGAAAAGGATAAGTGGAAGCGAATGGTTGGATGGATTGAAGCAGTTAATTCTGGTTATATGCTGTTGGAGATTGATCGTAAGCTGTTGTGGGCAACCATGTTCAATCCTCAAACTTGACTGCGATCCCCTTGATCTGACCTCATCATTAGCATCCTCTTCTGTCACACCAACCCTCTGCATGTCTTCCTTCACCACATCCATGAACCCCTCTGTGGTTCTTCCTGTGCTCGGTGTATCCATATCCCCCCTTCACGTCACAGATTTGCCTCTCTGAGTCTCCACACTGCTCTACCCGAGCTGTCCCTGTGATGTACGTTATACTTATCCTGTCCATCATGCTCATTCTCACTAAAACTCTTTATCTCTGACACCTGTAGCTCCTCCATCTTTCTTTCAGAAACAGAGTCAGAGAAACGCTTTTAATCCCAGAAGGAAATTGTGTTGTCATAGCAGCAAATATTCAACAAACATCAGGCATCATATAAAGTGAGTGTAGGAACAGAGATATTGACAGATAAATATTAAGATAAATAGATCAATATGGAGATACAGGTATAAATATGAAGTGACAGGGTGCACTGAGGTGGGATTAATTCTGTTAATGTCTGACCCAAGTGGATGAATCAAAGAGTCTGATGGCAGCAGAAGGAACGAGCTCCTGTAACGTCCCCTCAGATGGCGAGGTTGAAGGAACCTGTTGCTCTTCAGATTGTCCAGTGTGTCGTGGAGGGGGGAGTCATTCTGTCACTGATCACCTCGTCCAGAGTGGCGAGCTTCGCCAACAACAGACCTGGCCTTCCTGATGAGTTTGTTCAGCCTGTTTGCGTCCTTGATGCCTCGCCCCCTGCACGCCGCAGCAAAGAAGATGGTGCTCGCAACAACAGACTGATAAAACATTTAGACATACATTGAAGTATTTGAGCTTTTGTAGAAAGTAAATCCAGCTCAGACCCTTTTTGTAGGCAGCATCGGTGTTAGCAGACCACTGCAGCCTGTGGTCCAGTTGATACTTATATGATGTAAATGGTAAATGGCCTGTATTTATATAGAGCTTTACTTAGTCCCTATGGACCCCAAAGCACTTTAAACTACATTCAGTCATCCACACATTCACACACTGGTGATGGCAGCTACATTGTAGCCACAGCCACCCTGGGGCGCACTGACAGAGGCGAGGCTGCCGGACACTGGCGCCACCGGGCCCTCTGACCACCACCAGTAGGCAACGGGTGAAGTGTCTTGCCCAAGGACACAATGACAGAGACTGTCGGAGCCGGGCTCAAACCGGCAACCTTACGATAACAAGACCAACTGTCAACTCTTGAGCCGCGATCGCCCCATATTTTATATTGTGAATATTTCAACATCAGTCCCACCAATGCAGACAGGGGAGGGTCGGGATCTGTTCCTGCCAAAGTCCACCACCACCTCACACACCGATCAGTCAGTCCTCTGTACACCTCTTCCTATCCCATCTCCACACTTCCAGTAATGGCTGTGTCATCAGAGAATTTCTGCAGGAGTTTCTTTGATGTACTTGAAGTCGGCTCCATAGATGATGAAGAGAAAAGGCGAGAGCACAGTTCCCTGCATTTCCATCCCAATCTTTAATCACTCTAACCTGTTGCACATCCTTAGTGTTCGGCCTCACATGCAACTCACTACAAACCATTTCCTTTGCAACCCCCCGCTGAACATTAATGAAATTTGCTAAATACTAAAAGTGTAAAACCGGTTATGACAAAGGCTCGGTAATATCTACAGATATTTCTACCTCACTGTGGTCCTGTCTAACCAAGCAAGGCCCAAACAGGGAAACATCAGAAATCAATTATATCCCTAACATAACTCCGTCTTCTGACCTGCGTCTGTATTATATGCTTCGTAGATGTTTCCTTGATGAGTTTTATCTCGCAGTAGGTGGCTGTAGATTATTTGACCCACTGACTCAGTCAATTTGTTATTTGAACACTTGCCTGCTGTTTTACATTTAGACTCAAGAGCTGTGTTCATTCAGACGAGTGGTACATTCCACAGATCTCTGGAGCTTGTGGGATATCCATCTCCTACAATGCCTTTTGTATGTGTCTGAAGGGTCTTGGATGTGTTGCAGCCTTGTGGCAGTGCCAAGTTCAAGACCTTCTCATTTAGTTTCTCGTGCACTGGCTGTTTTTTACCGTGCCCGTTTCACTTTTAGATATTTAGAAAATTCTGACAGTCTGCTGCGAGATTTTTGTAAAGTTCAACAGCTACAATCAATGTTGATCACAGACGTAATGACACCCAACAACAGGCTGGCAGACAAACTGCCTGTTTACTACCCACAACTCATAAACACTGTAATTTACACAATTGGACAGATTAAATAGAACTGAAGAGGTCTGTTGTTTGCAAAAGAACAAGAGGCACTTCTGTAGGGTTGCCGGCTCATGTGTGGTTTGGGTCGCGCGGGGCAACATCTGCAGAGCAGGCATATGACCTCAGCGCTGTCCACGCTCCTTTCCGCTGCAGTCATGGCAGCTCACAGGCAGTTGGCTGTATGTTATCCGTACCATTTTTTGGCTCGTGCTTGCCCATGACATAGGGCATGTGGGGAGAGCTTTCAGAAGACGGATGGTTTGGTGTGTAACTTGCTGCCTTCTGTTGCTCCGTTGCACTTAGCATCTGTCGTGAATTTCAGCCGTCAGTGCCTCAGTGGATTATTTCGCTGTTGCACAAGGTGGTAGCTATTAGCAACAAATACCTCTCTGTGGTGCATATGAATAGTCCACTGTACTTCAGGCTTCTCAATTGCATCAGTATGGGATTCAGCCGAGCTTATCGAGAACGACCAAAGCATTAAACAAAGTATCTGCCCCGCAACTACTGCATGTTCCCCATGTGCTGAGTCAAGTCACGCAGTTTTGTTCGGACTGCAGCGTAAAACTGAACAGCTCAACCTCAAATAACAAAAACAGTGCATCACATGCCAGATATTGTGGGATTGATAAAACTGCTATATTTATGTAACGTTTTCTATTTAGAGTTGTGTTTAAACTAGGTTTCAGTTTGTCAAGGTTTTCCCCCATTGAAACCAGAGATGTAAAGCAATAAAAGAAGCAGTTTGGAGCAGAAAAACATCGATTTTGAGGTGAAAAGAAATCACACAATTGGAGCTGGGGATAGTGAGAGGCAGTTTTTATTCACTGGCAGAAAACGAACTTAGAAACACAATACATGAGCACTAGAAACCAAAATCCAAACTGGGAAGGATGATCTCAACTGGGAGTTCATGACAACTGTTAAGCTTGACATAACCTGACAAAACATGACGACTGAGGAACAAACAGCTAACACAGAGGACGCGTGGGAAAAACACAGGGCTTAACCCTTTAAAGCCGGTCGGAGCAGCACGCTCTGTTTTGCGTAACTATTTTCAAATCCCGGTAGCTCTGCAACCACGTAAGCTAGCGCAATAATTTTTTTTGCATATGAAACCGAAGGAGTTGTACTTACATCTTATGCCATCAGCTTGTCCTCGGTCACAGTTTCCTTCCACACATAGCTTTGCAAAAACTGTATAAAAAGCACTTGCAGCAACAAAAACATAATATTCCAGAAACACGCTTTGCCGATCCGATCAGCTGTTCATAACACTTCCTACGTTGGAATAGACGTCAGCGTGAACTATCGCATGTCCGCCATGACCTGCCCGAAACCGGAAGTGACGTAATTTTCGCGGAAATGTAGTTTTTTACCGTCCGGGCCTCAATGAGCCTATACTGGTGTTTTTAAAAGTTATCTTTGACTTTATGACTTTCTGTGTCGTTTCTGGGATGCTTAGGACTCATATTGCACTGCTGGAAATAGTTTATTTTGATGCATATGCTGCTTTTTTGCAAATTTGCATTATAATATTTATTTTCGTTTTTCCTGCAGTGTATAAAAATTGGTGTATTTCAAAAATAAAACTATGAAGACACTTAAAATAAATTTCCTGTGGTAGGAAACTATTTTGTGCAACTTTTTCGTATTTACAGTTTTGAGGGATAAGCCTCTTAAATTTCTCTAACTAGAAATATATGTTAAAAAAACAAAAACGATTTTCAATTTTTTTTGTAGTTTATTGCACTTTTTTGCAATTTATGTAATTACTATGCACTTAATGCAGACATATTATTAAAATCTAGGCTGTAATGGTTGTATTGATGTATAGCAACTTGAAATGCTCCCAAAAATGGCGTTACAGCATGTAAAAATATAATATAAGCTCTGGCGGACTTGGTTCTATGGTAGGTCTTAAAGGGTTAAATACATGCTGCCGTAATCAGGGAATGGGAGACAGGAGGGAAACACAGCTGGGATAATGCACTCATGACGAGACACTGGGAAGCAGAACTGAAACCATAAACATTGGACATGGACTTACTTAGACTTAGATCCTCCCGCGCCGATCGGCGCATCGGGCGACAAGAGAACGCCATCGAACTCGGTCTATCGCGGCAGTTGTTGCTTCATCCCATGACAGTTCGACTGAACGTAAATCTCCAAGGAAAGTCCTCCTCCATGTTATTTTAGGTCTTCCTCGCCGTCTCTTTCCATTCTTCGGGTTCCACAGAACCGCGACACGGGCAGGTCTCGGGTCCGGTAGCCGAAGGATGTGACCGGCAAATCTGAACCGACGCTTGGTGACTTGGACATGGAGCGGCTCTACTCCCGCACGGCGATATACTTCTTCATTGGTAACGCGATCCCGATATGTGATCTTGAGCAGCTGTCGAAGACAACGTTGTTGGAAGACGTCAAGATGGCGGTTGATCTTTGCAGTTGATTTCCAAGTCTCCGCTGCATACAGTGCCGTCGGTATAATGATGGTCTTCAGGAGCCGCAACTTGGTTGATAAAGGCAGTACGGTGGTCATCCATATAGGTTGTAATCGTTGAAAGGCTGCCCATGCTTTCCCAATTCTGCACTTAACGTCATGCTCCACGTCCCCGTCACTGCTAAAAGTGCAACCCAGGTACATGAACCTGTCCACCTCCACAAGGACTACCAAAGTAGAACAGGAAACTGAGACAAAGCACCAAGATGCAGACTAGACACTAAGACGTGGAAACACAGAGATGATACAAAACAGAAACTACAATCCAAGGACTGAAGATGTAACATAAGCAGAAAACCATAAATCATAATGATAATCAGAACTATCAGTTCACCAATAAAAACAAAGCATTGGGTCCATGACCCAGTACCGTGACAGTTACTGAGACTTCACCGCTTACGCTTAAGATGACAGTTCAGTTTGTCTTGGAGACTTGCGAACTTAAAGACCCATAATTTCGATTGCACTTATTACACTTCAAATAAATTCAGACAATTTCATCTTTAATACTTCAACTAATCTCTGGTTTGCTCCTTCAGTAAAAACTGGAAATCATGAAATATTTTATGTAAAAGTAAAAAAATTGTCGTTCTGGACATTTTTGCAAATCAAAGATTTAGGTGTAACATGGCTGGTCTGTTTAAGTTGTTTTTGACTCAGGACCAAGCAAAAGGCACCTTTACCCACGTGAAAGTTAATAACCTTCCTTAGTCCAGATCTAAAAATACCAACAAAGATTCCAGATGAGCTGCTGTCAGATGGTGTTTACTGTAAACAGTATCCATGGGTTAATGTAACTTGGCAAAGTTGACAGAGTGCACAAATAAATACTCCTTGTTGCCTTTCACCACAGCAGTGTTTGCCTGGTATGAGACTTTATCAGTCAGGAAGAGGCTGTATCTGATTCAAAGGCCCGTTAGACGTTAGCTGTGTGCTAAAAAGAAGAAAAGATTGCTGTGAGTAGAGGGAATGACAATGAAACTGAAAGTGCAGAAATTCCAACAAGCTTAAGTAAGCAAGATTTGTTGATCTCAGCTTTGAGCCATCATTAAACTTAATCGTAAATCAACTTTCTCCCCAAACTGTGTTTTCTGCTATAGCAGTTTGACTGCACACCATTCTTAATTCAGCCTGGATGCAGGTCAACAGATGAGAAGAATCAGTTCTGGAGGCAGTTGTCTTGGAACAGCTCTTGCCCTGGGAAAGGAAAACAGGAAGTGATACACAGGACAAGTGTCTGAATGTGGTACCGTGATGGTAACCATGGCACTGTGAAAAGCCTCCTGCCCTGGCTTCTGGGCCTGTGCCCTGTACCAGCTTCTTTATCCATTACTACCCAGTGACACTGGCTGTTAGCACTCCTTTTAAATGTAACCAGCCAATTGGAGATGGCGTGTAATTCTTGAAGCTTGCCAAAATGTTGCCCACTCTCTGGTTTTATCAGGTCGCCACACAAGCCACTGTAGGCCCTGGTGTTTGGGATGGGATTTGTTTAGAAGCAGCACGGTGCATTAGTGCGTACATGTGCATGGGAGTGTCACGCAGTCAGTGTGCATTTGGGTGTGTTGTGCATTTAGGAGCCTTTCTTGGCACGGCATGTGCTGCAAAGCACACAGATGTTTCTTTTGGGAATGGGTATCAGTAAGAGGGGAGCTGAGAAAAGAACCAGAGCCAAATACATGTCCTTCAGGCACAGTGAGCATGAGTGGCGCCTCGTTGTCCCTGAAATAAGATTATGGTATTTATTCGCCCCCTGCTCTTCCTCTGAGAGTGCAAAACAATAAATAAAAAGAGGTGGGTGTTTCTTTTTTTCCTCCCTCTCGCTCTTGCTCCCCCACCCCCACCCCAAAAAAACCTGAACAGTTTTGTTACTCAGCAAATTCTTTTTAAAGGAAGTTTACTCCCCCATACAAGGTTTACATGGGCCACAGAGCTATCCTATCCTGATAATATTCCTTTTTATGTAGATGAAAGCCCGTGTGAGTCTCAAAAAGCTTGGCAACGCCTCAGATGAAAAACACAGCTTGAGGATGTCCAGATACCAATTTGCTTAACTAGCAATGCAAGCTTATTTGCTTATTAAAATACACAAATACTGGACTGAAAATGAGTGATGAATCCACATTTTACATTTTTTGGTTAAAATCAGCATTAATTTTTTTTTCTTCTTTCTTTTTTTTGTGTCCCGTTTGGATCTTTAGCATCAGAATTATTGTCTGAAGGCCAAGAAAGATGCCAAGCGGATTTATTTTACCAAGTGGATCATCATGGCCTTGCCATATTGGTCCATTTGATTGACCTTTATTATAATTATGTATTTATTTTATTTTCGGTTGCTACAAATGGGACAGACATGACTGGGGGATAGGACAGGGAGAAAGAATGAAAGAAAGAGAGGGAGAGAAAGAAAACCAGAGGGGAGAAGAGACGGTGAGAAAGGGGGAAGAAAGAAAGAAAAACAAACAAAACACCTGGATCACCTGTATGGAGAGGAAAAAAAACAGAAGAGAAAGCAAACAAAAAAAGAGCAACATAATAAAAACACCATCACAATAAACTAGCTAGCAGTAGATAACAGTAGATACTAAATATTAAACGCTATTGTGCAGCATTAATATGTAAGAGAAAGGTATAACCATCAAAACACAGTGGAGGCTGTCGTGGTTTTTGGCTGAATTCATCCAGTGATGATCTTATCAAAGGTGATGGAAGAATGAATGTAGAAAAATACTGCTCTGGAAAGCAACTGATTGGTAATAGCTTCACGTTTCGGTCTGACAGTGATTCCAAATCTAGTTCCAGTCCAGTAAAAGCATACCTGGATAGAAAAAGACTTAATGGGACACTATCAGTCATGGACTGGCCTCCCCAGAGCCCGAACCTTAACATTATGTAAGCAGTGTGTGATCATCTTGACAGAGAACAGACCAAACGTTGAATTTCAAGCTTGTTAGAATTGTAAACTAAATCTGATATTGACTCTTTTTTTATCTGTATTGTTGTCTGCCAACACCTAAGGGGAAATGTCTTAGCTGCTAAATGCCCAATTGTGTTTCTGTAATGTGTAATGAATTTGGGATTTTGTAAGAGTTCTACACTGGTAGAATAAAAGCAGTCTACCAATGACATTGTGAACAAAAAAAAGCAAAACATAAAAATATGGTTTGCTGACCATTCTTGCAGGTAACTACAACTTTCTCCAAGCTGTGAACTGTGACATACCTTAATGCCGATTTGTCAGACCAGCTGCAAAGGGTTTCTTGCGTCTAACAAGTCCATGATTTAAACCGTCAGCCCTCGAGTCATAAACGTATTTGATTAGCTGAATGCCATATGTCATTAGCCATGTGCTGTACATGTGTGCTGGGATTTATTCCCAAGGCCAGATATCACTGTGGGAAGGTGTTTTTCACCCCATGAGTGTCCTTGGGAAACATTTGAATTGTAAAGATAGGAAGTTGTTTTTTTTTTCAGAATAATAATAATAGTATCTTCAAATGGTAAATGGCCTGTATTTATATAGCGCTTTACTAGTCCCTAAGGACCCCAAAGCGCTTTACACAACCAGTCATCCACCCATTCACACACACATTCACACACTGGTGATGGCAGCTACATTGTAGCCACAGCCACCCTGGGGCGCACTGACAGAGGCTTCAGATGTAGCCCATTAGGTGTGCTACATTTTGATATACTTTCTGGGTCCGGCTCTCCAGCCAAAAGCAGTGTTTTCAGTATGTCGTCCTCGTGGCGTAGTCATGCAGCAGTTAAAGCAGAGCTGAGAACCAAACAAACGCTTGCCTCTCTGTTTGACACTTTTGTGAAATGGTTATGAAATGGTCGCTTGCCACAGCTGGCTTGGGATTAGCATACCAGGAAATGCAGCCGTGTTTCCTGTGAAATGTGGCGCTCGGGAGTCGACCACGTCACTTCAGATTGACTTTTTGCTTTTCCACAGAGAGCAGGCTAATTGTTTAGGGCCCATTTAATCCACTACGTGAGTGTCATGTCTCATACTTGAAACTGATGTGACGACTACCAAACGGCAGTGTTTCGTGTCTGAGGTCAACCGACTGCTGTTCGGTGTCCCTCCAGGGGCGTTCTGTACCTGCGGCAGATGGAAGTTTACAGTGACACAGCTTGACAGACTCTCCTCTGAGGGAAAGCAGAGAGCATGTTCAGAGTGAGGAATGAGGTCTGACAAACAGGCTGGAGCTGCATATTTAGGGTGTAGCTTTGGTTATATTACGCAGACATATTGTTTCTGCTGTACAATGCAATTCAACTCTTTATAACTGACTACAGTAGCTGTAGGGGCACCAATGACTGCAAACATGCGTTTTTTAAGTGGATATGATGACTGTATTTGTACAAGAAGGTACAGCTGGAGAGTTTTTAGCTAATCCTAGCTAGCATGAGTAATTCACAATTATAAACACAAAGAGGTATTAATGTTGGCTAGCAAAGAACAGACAAACTTGCTCAGGAGGTAGAGAAAGTTATCTACGTACTGGACGTTTGGTGTTTTGGTCTCTGGCTGTTCCAGTTTGTTTGCCAAAGAGTCTTTGGGTGAGATACTGAATGGCAATGCCTCAAGATACTCTCTGAGGCATTCATCGGAGAATTGGATGAATGAAGCATGTCGTGCACTCAGAGCGCTTTGCTTCGAGTGATCACGTAGAGTAGAAAAACTACATAAGAACTAGTCCATTTACTATTTAATTAGAGGATATGGGAATTCTTGGGGAGAACATGAGGCCCAAGTGGAGCTGAACCACAATTTGTGGTTGATTTTTAAGTCCTGGAGTTGAAGTTTGCCATATGGGTGAATGCCACAGTTGACTGTAAAGGTCTAATCATAACTTCATAACCATTCGTCTAATGGTTAGAGGTAGATATACACTCAGCAGAGACTTTAGTAGAAGCTGGGTTGGATCCACTTTTGTCTTGGCAGAGATTCAATAAGATGCTGGAAACATCCTTCAGAGATTCTGCTCCATATGGACATGATGCCATCACACAGTTGCTGCACACCCATGATTCAAGTCTACTGTTCCACTCACGGTTGCTCTATTGGATTGAGATGGTAAATGGTAAATGGACTGGTTCTTATATAGCGCTTTTCTACTCTTCTGAGCACTCAAAGCGCTTTACACAACTTGCGCATTCACCCATTCACACCCATTCGCACAAGCACATTGATCTAAGTGCTTTCTAAGTAACATTCACACACATTCATACTCCGATGGATGCATCGGAGAGCAATTTGGGGTTAATATCTTGCCCAAGGATATTTGGCATGCTGACTAGGGGAAGCCAGGAATCGAACCACCAACCTTCCGATCAGTAGATGACCTGCTCTACCACCTGAGCTACAGCCACCCCCAGTCTGATGACTGTGATGGTTATTTGAGTACAGAGGACAGTGAACTCTTTGTCGTGTTCAAAAAACCACTTTAGGATGTTCTGAGCATTGTGACCTGGTGCATTGTCCTGCTTTAAGCAGCAGTCAGAAGATGGATATACTGTGGTCATAGAGGGAATGGCATGATTAGCAAAAATACTGAGATAAGCAGCGGCATTGAAACGATTCCGACTTGGTAGGAAGAGGCCCAAAGTGTGCCAAGAAAATATTTCCCACACCATTACACCACCAGCAGCCTGAGCTGTTGACTGAGCAAACAAGGCATGCTTTCATGTTGTTTATGCCAAATTGTGACCCTACCACAGATATTAGGTCACCAAGGTCTGGACCTCGGTAATTTCTCTTCCAAAACAAGACAATAAAACTGAGACAAATCAGTGTTCATTTGCCACATGACTTTTAATTTGAACATTTTATTAAGTCCTTGCCTGTCCTACTGTCCCTCTTACTGGGATGTATTGAGAAGGTTAGGTTGATAAATCACCCACAAGGAAGGATAATAGGTTGATTTAGGAGCGATGGGCGAATCAGAGGCACAGTAGGGCCAGAGCCACTGAGTAAGTAACTTTTTCCTTTGTGCAGTTTTAATTTCAGTATTTACTTTCAGTATTATGCTATACATAGAGCTCAAATTTCTTTTTACTCCCACAAAAGAAGGAAGATGATAAAATATAGTTTTTTACAGCTTTCAAAATTTCCGGTTTTGATTATTTGCAACTCTAGGAACCCGTCTCCTCTGAAGTGTAGCCTTTTCTGTTGGTTCTTTGACGTGCTTCACCTTAAACATAAGATATTAGCAAAAACAAATTTGGACCTCATTGATTTCTAAACCTGAGCACGATGCTGAACGTGACCTCCACGCACAAATCCAAAAGGCACATTTGTTGTTGTTTTCCCATTTTAGCAGGTTCGCCTGGGTTTTGTGTAAGTTCTGGTCTACAAAGAGTTTCTTTATGAGCTTTTCTTTGCCTGCATATGTGCTGAGATCATTCTCTAATGGTTGGAGCTTGTTTGGGGAAAGGAAGGTCTGATGTACCTCTGACCAGCATCACTGAATGGTGCAGTCAGAAGTATGCGCACACCCATTAATGATGTTATGGTGTTCTGGCACACACTGGAGTAATTTCCTATTTCCTCATTGCCGTCTAGCTGCAACAAAGTTTCTTACTATTTTGATCATTTCTTTAGGAAACCTTGAGAAATCCTTTGCAGTAACTTGGTTATCAATCTGACAGAATTACTCTTACTCTACTCTGAAATCTGGTCCAAAGCAGTAAACATGAATAGATTTATGGGCTGTTGTGACAATCAGTACAAGGAAATTTGAATCATCCCTCCCAATCGTGCACAAAGTCCATTCCCAGAAGTCAACTGTCGCCTTTCCTTCTGAGTATTTCTGGAAGTTTGACTGAGTCATTAGGTAGCCAGGCTACGGCCTTTCACAAGGCCCTCACTGTCCAGGAGGCCACTGACTGGGAATAACTCAATTAGCCTTCTCTCACCAGCTCACTTTGTCACTCTGTATTTTGCTCATTTCCATGCAAGTGCAGAAATGTAAAATGGGGGTGAAAGAGTGTGTTGTAGCACTATCTTGTTGGTTGTTGGTTTTTCACAAACAACATAAAGTCAAATTTGAATGCAGTCTAACACAGTGTCCATATTTCTTCCAGCCTGCAGACACTGATTCAAAGGGACTGTGAAATGTTTGTGCATGTCGTTGTATGATCTTGACATGCCTTGTCTTCGTTACTCCTAGGCAGAGTTCTCAGAGATCAACTTGGCTTCCTACGTTAACTCGGGATGTATGGTGGACATGCAGGTCAATAAAGGTGGCACCAAAGTGATCAGGTAAGACACTCGCACTGGGCCATCCAATATATACTGTGCCACAGTGAGCCTGCACACTTCTTTTCTCTCAGTGCTGTTAAGCATGGCTCTGTGTTTCAACCCCCCTCCCCCGGCATGAGTGAGACTCTATAAAATCAATGCTTTAATGCGATTTAGCCTTTGAAAAAACTAAAAACGGCTTGCTTACTAATTTTTTTATCCTTGCAGGAAAATCTGTGTGACAGTGGAAAACTGTTTAATCTTTTCACTTTGGTCACAGTTTTCATGTGCTTTTGAACTTTCTTTTATCTCTGGCTCTCACAGCGTCACCGTGAGGTTTTTCCACCCTGCAAATGCATGTTGAACAAGCAGGAGTTGTAGCTAAGTGACCGAATTAGAACTCGGGCAAAACTGACTGTTGCTATTAATCTACTTGTGCTAGTTTTTTGCATAAATGTTTCTAAATAACATGTAGACCTCATGTTGCTTTTACTTCATGAAACCTTTCAGTACAGCTGTTGTGGGCTGATGATGGTGACAAGCTTGGACTCCACACAAGTCATGTCTTTGGTGTTTTTAGTGACGTACTGAGCAGTTGGGTCGAAAATGAAAATATTAGCACACTTTTCATTCTTTAGCGCGCAAGAATGGCTTCTCTTCCTGTAGTACTGGTTACATTTTAGGAAAACTTGCACACAATGATCAGTGAATGGCTCTTGACTAGGGATGGGTAACGTTTAGGTTTTATTGGATACCAGGACCAAACCGGTACTTTTGAAACGGTGCCGGTGCTTAAAGAATAGAGAACACAAAATTGGTCCAAAAACCTCTCATGTTCAGCTGTTTTTTTGTAAAAAGATAACAATGTTAGCCTTTTCTGCAGCTATAGGGCATATATGGTATCACTCTTGGCTGGAAGCAGTGCTTAAACAATGGAAAAAACACAAACTTTGTCCAAAAACCTCTCATGTTTAACTGTTTTCCACTTTTTCTTTGGTCATTTTAGCCTTTTTGGCCAGGGTGAAGGGAGTATCTGCCATCAAACATGAAGACAGCCGCATGTAGCTATGATGGTGTTTGCTAGTTCACCTTACATGCATTAATGTAATAACGTGGTTAGCCTACTCAACGTAAATTACACACGAACAACATTAAGCTACTCACGCAGAGAAGAACGGCTGCTGCTGCATCATCATCATCATCATTTCTGCTACACTGGCAGGGCTAGGGGCCAGGACTCTCCTCTTCGGCACCACACCCGCAGTAGATGTGCACGGTGTGAGGTCTCGCAGCAAGCTATCAAATACGGCGCATTTCTCGGCTTTTAAAAAAGCGCTATGCATCGCCAGGTGTTTCATCGTATTTGAGGTGTTACCTCCTTTGACAGTATCACAGTATCAGCTTAAAGCACTTGTTGCAGCTGCTGAGTTTGCATCTTTTGCTGTGAAGTACAGCCAGACTTTTGACCGCTTCGCCTTGGGCGTTTTTAATCTGTAGCTCTGCTCTAAAAGAACGTACATACCTGGACCCGCCTACTATCCTCGGAAACGTAAAATGATTGGCTAGAATCTAAAGTGTATCACAGCTCAGGGAAAAAAAGCACAGAAAAGAAGCACCGAAATGTGCGCTGCTTTTTGGTCTGGTTACTACCGTTAATGTCAGAACCGGTGCCATCATGGCACCGGACACCGGTACCCATCCCTACTCTTGACCAAACGTTTTTGTTCGATGTCAAAGCCATTTTTGTTGTTTTATCGACCCTGTTCCAAGAATCACAAGAATGGGCTCCTAAAAGAGTCGGTCTGGATTATGATTAATTTCATAAATGAAATGTATGCTGTGAGATAACGTTTCCTCCAGTCTAAACCATTTCCACATGGGACAGGATTTAGTCTTAGTCTTAACTAACCTCTAGAGACCCATGTACAAGGATAAATCCAACTTAATTTAAGATATTTTGCTCATACATGCGGTTCTATGATTGCCGTTGTTGATATTACACCTCTGTCTACTTATTGTTCTTCCGTTTTACGCCTTAGCTGTAAAAGCCTGATAGTGTATCCTTGTTTCCCTGGCGGGTAGGCGGGCAATGTGGACACATCGGTTTGAAAATGCAATAACTTCAGAACAAAGCAATGTAGAACTTTCAGGTTGACATAATAGGTGTGTACTAAAACTCTCAGAATCTTAGTGACCTCAACCTCAAGGTCAAGGTCAGAGGTCACGTTTCCTATAAGTGTGGTAACTGCGATAACTCCAGAAGGAACTCACCTAGGCTTTTGAGATGGGTACCAGTAATTTCAGTTATTACTCTTCCTGGGTTTTAGCTTGGATGGCACTAATTGGCTAATGATTTGTCTTTCTTAGGCAACCACTGGATCAACCAATGAAGTGGCCTGAACCCAAGCAGTGCACTTTAGATGGTAGTTAAAAATGTTACTTTTCCAATGGACTTTTCAGCAATTGGACTGCACTGTTTCCAGTCCTAAGCAAAACAAACCAAAACGTATGTACTTCCTATTAGCTGCTAACATCCAGCTAATATTTAGCAGCAGTGGAGCAAAATGGGAGTCAGAGGAGACAAAACAAAATAATAGTAATAACAAAAGTGATATTAATAATAACTATCGTTATGATACTGTAGCTATAGAAAATTTGAAAATGAAATAAAATAGTAGCAATAACTGTACGGTGTTAAAAATAAAAATAAAAGAGAATCCTTAAATGTAACCTAAACTGTGCAAATCATCCAAAAAGAACAATTACATGTGCGTATTATACACACAATATCGATGTTTTATTTTTAATTAGCAGCGTTACCATCTATGTTTGTTATCTCATTAAATTAATTTTCCTCTTGAAATATTTTTGCGTATGGGGAGTTATGGGAAGAAGTCTGACCATGTTACAAATCAAGTGAGAATAACTGCCGACCGAGAAGGCGAACGGTGCTGATGTTACAATGCCACCTGTTGTCAGAGTTGACACTGAGGTTATTGTGGGGGTTGAATATTTTTCATGATGTTGCTGTAATGGTGGAGACGCCAAATTGGTTACAGATGGTGTTACTGCTGCCTCGCTCACAAACACTGACATTCACTGCCAGATTATTTGGGCTTAGCTTATCATTTATTATTCTGAATCTTATTCTTGTAACTCAAGAAGCCATTCTTAAGGAATGACTTCTTGACAGGGAAACTAACATACGGAGAAGGCTGTGTCATGGCTTGGTGCCGTATACCAGCGAGTGGTGTTGGAAATTTTGTCGATTATGAATGCAGGAAAGTACTATCCGCCACGGAAGTCGATTTACTAAGGAAAGAGTGATTGGCAGTGGCATGATAATGGCTCTAAACACACTGCCCATGCAGAAAAATCATACCTGGATAGAAAAAGACTCAGAGGAACAGAATCAGTCGAGGACTGGTCTCCCCAGAGCCGAGAGCTCAATATTATTAAAGCAGTGTGGGATCGTGTTGACCGAAAATGGAGCAAACTCCAAAGAAGAGCTTTGAATGGCCCTCAAGAAGTCTGAAGAACTATTCCTGAAGACTTTAAAGAAGATTTAAAGAAACAAAAAGAAAGCTAGCTTAAGAGAGTCCAGGCTGTGATACAAAATTTGACAAGCAAATGTGGTGCCGAATGTTGACTTTCAAGCTTGTTAGAATTGTACAAATCTGTGGATTTGTGCATATTTCAATACATTTCTGCACCTGTTTCCCATTTTGCAAAATAGAAAAAAAGAGGGACAGCCCAAGGTTTTTGCACAGTACGCTCTAAGCTGTAGAAGATGGACTTTACATGTTGGGCTTATGTGGTGTAACAAGGCAAATAGCCATTAAATGTAACAAGCTGATATATCCATGTGCATGAAAATGAAAGATATTAATCAGTTCACTCATGGATTTATTTGACTCTTTAATCTGTTTTTATCTCTTAAGAGATTCAAGTTTGATTTGATAGTTTAATATTTGAAGTGTGGCGAGAGTTACATTTCATGGAAAAGAGACTGTATCTGAAAACAAAATGTTTGTCATCTGGTGAGTTTAGAGATTAGATTAGAGATTAGCAGGGCAGTCGTGTAATCTTTCAACTGTCTTTATACTTTCAACTGGGAATGCAGTAAAACCCGAGCAGTCAGCAAAATTACAGATGCTGACTTGAATTGACTTGGATGTCTAAACTGTGCACTAGGAACCAGCAGGAGTGAGGACTTTATTAGAGGGTATAGAAATACAAAGTGTCTTTTAAATATTTGTTTTTGTCTTTGTTGTCAGCGTAACCCAGTTATCACTGCTGACTAGGGCTGCCACGATTAGTCGACTAGTCACGATTACGTCGACTATCAAAATCGTCGACGACTGATTTAATAGTCGACGCGTCGTTTGAAGCTTTGTAAGATCACAAAAGACGCAGGAATAAGTAGTAGGATTTAAGAGTGTAATAACGGACTGAAACAGAAGATGGCAGCACTGCATGTACAAGGATGCCAGCTGCCGTTAAACCCCGAAGAAGAAGAAGCTGTGTCCCAGAATTCATAGCGCAGCCCAGCTCAGTTTCCAACAATGGCGGCAGCTAGTTAGTTTTAATATTACTCTTATTATTCTTTCTGGGTCACAAAATAAACGTTTAACATATTTTCAGGCGAGAATGTAGCTGTGTAAACCTCAAATATCTGCTCAGTTTATCAAGACACCACATATTTTCAAAAGCGCTCCGACGTTTTCGGAGACGTCTGTTAGCCACTAGCTCGATAGCTAGCCGGGGGCAAGGCTCACTAGAGCCGTGAGCACACCGGACTCCCGGCAAATCGTTTTCAAACCCACCGCCGTCTTTCGCTACTCAGATTAAACATGATATATAAGTCACTTAGATAACTTATATGTTATTGTTTGGGTTTTTGTAGTATTTTATTTGTTCCTGAGTAAATCGGTTTGGCTGAGATTAAAGTTATAGTTTTTACACAGCTGAATAAACGTCAAGCAGACAGCTGATTATCAGAAGTGTGAGATGCTCCAGAATTTACTCCGGTGTCCTGTTATATTTTAGATAGAAAGGAGTTTATTAAACTTCACCAAAACAATCTGCAAATTTCATTAAAATTTAATAAACTATCATCTTGTCTTTATTTTTAGTTAGCACATACCTTAAACACTTAAAGCTATAAGCTAATGATAGTTATATAAGAGCAGATGCTGCTGGTGCAATAAGCTGTATGTTTTACGTCCAATGGATGATGATCTGATTAGTCGACTATCAAAATAATCGTTTGTGGCAGCCCTAGTGCTGAGATGCATTTAAATATTAACATGAGTGATGAACACACACTTTTTGTTCACATGACCTCATCCATCCATATTCATTTGTTGAGTCCTCCGATCACACTGAAATCTAAAATAAGCTAGTAGTAAAACACTGTAGATTTAGATGTAATCGATTACATTTTATTGAGCTATTTACAGCCGATTATAACTGTTTACAGTGAAACAGTGAAGCAAAATGGAGGGACGAGTAAAGGGTATTGTGTAAGGAAAAAGGGTTGGGGGGGTAAAGGATCAAGGTGTGATGGGGATAAAATGGAGGAGATGTAGGATTCTGGTTTGCTGTCTCCTGAATCCTTCACACAGTGTTCTGGACGTGGTGGAGCAATGGGAGAGCTGTTGCTGGAGGATAGAGGCAGTTTCTGAGAGGGATGAGTTAGGGCAGCGGTCCCCAACCCCCGGGCCTCGGACCGGTACCGGTCCGTGAGTCGTTTGGTACCGGGCCACGAGAGTTGAGGCTCAGGTGTGAAATGTATAGTTTTCAGGGTTTTTATCGGTTTTCAGCGTTATTTTGTTATCGTTTTTATCGTTTACTCGGTTTTCCTGGGTCTTTTCATGTGTGTTATGAATAAATCTTCTTTTTTTCGGTACCGGTACTAGTTTTATTTTGTTGTATTTGTCCGCGACACCTTAAAGGCCGGTCCGTGAAAATATTGTCGGGCATAAACCGGTCCGTGGCGCAAAAAAGGTTGGGGACCGCTGAGTTAGGGGACAGATGGAGGAAGGTGGAGAGGGGAAACGGTAGGAATCAAAGTTGCTCCGTACTCCTCTGTGCCTCCTCCCTCTTTCATTGTCTTTCCTCTGCCTTTTCCTCTTCCCTCCATCTCCCCCAAGTCTTTCTCTTCCTTTCTCCTCCTCCTCTCCTTCCTGCTCCTTTTCTAAAGTACAAGCTGTTTGACAAAAAAAAAAAATCACCAAGGATTCTGCATTAAACTCTGAAACCAGCTTTTGGGATCCAACAGAACATTATCGTGAAATCAAACGATCAGCTCAGGCTGCGCACCTGAAGCTGTTGGATCCTGCTGATGAAGAGTTTTGTGCCTTTTTCTGCCTCTCTTGCTTTTCCATCTCACTGATTCCCTTCATCCAGAAATTCTCAGAGGGAATGTTTCTCTCCTTCTCCTCCTTTTGGACTTTGGTTATGCAGGATTCCTGCTGAGCGACGTTATCTTGAAGAGCAGCACAGGCGTCGTTCTACTTCTTTTCTCACGGTGGACGAGGTCCGTGTGTGCTTTCACCCGAGGTGTTGGTTTTTCACAGATTTTTCGTGGACCTCGTGTTTTTGTGTGAGGTTGTTGTGTAGCTGTCTTACCGTTGTTGTATGCCCATCTTCTTGGATAGCGATCTTTTCTTTGGGAGAGCTGCGTCTCTTAGCTCTTGCACGGTTGCTGATTGCAGCAGCTGGTTTGTGGGTTGCTGCTGACTGAGTGCAGTGTTGTCTCAGCTGATGCTCGCTGTAAAAGGCAACACAAATGTGAACTAGGCCTAAAGCCTGAAAGCATAAATGTAGCTATTGCAAAAATCCAGCCTCATTCTTATCATTAGATACACATAAAAACACAATGTGTCTACTTATGCATGCACCACATTCACTCCAGCACGCCACGCTTGGCTATTGGACCTGCTGTTATCCAAGGACAGCAGTTGTTGCTGCCAAATGGGATTCTTAGGCTTCTTATTTCCACACTTACACGGGTATTTTTTTAAATGTGGATTGTTCCAAGTTTCATTTGAAACACGAAAACTCAAGAAATGATGTCAAGTGATTTCAAGTTCATGGCAGAGCGACAGGTGGCGCTATAACACACACTGTGAAGAAATGTTAGCCAATCAAAAACCTGCAAATGGTAACATGGCGCGTAATGTGACATCAGAAAAGGAGCTAAAGGCGCGCACCTTTGAAGTTGGGGAATTAAATCTCAATTTTCCATATCCTCATGTAAATGCAAAAATGGAGTTTTGGAAAATCTTCACCCTGTTAGATTTTCATAAGCGATCCAAAATGGCGTTTATTTACACTTTCCATGACACTTTTAATAATAATAATAATAATAATGGATTGGATTTTTATGTAGCACTTTTCAAGGCACCCAAAGCGCTTTACAATACCACTATTCATTGGCTGTATCCCAATTCAGGGTCTGCAGCCTTAAAGTACGCAGCCTTAACGGTCCACAAGGGCCGCGTACTTAAAGGCCGCTAAGGCCGGAAGTGCGAGGCTTGTGAAATGGGACGGTCTAGCCTCCGTCGCGCTGCCCAGGTTGCCTAGCAACCATGATACTAACAGCTGGAAACGTTTCATACAGCTTTGTTTGACAGAAATGAAGGAGAAAATCTTTTGTTCGTTTGTTTGTTTGTTTCTACATGAGCTTTGATCATTCTCTGTAAGATTAAGCTCAGCTATTGAACGACGTATATTTTAAAGTAAAGGCTTTAAAACCAAGTTAGTACAAACGTCACTAATGTCACATGACTTTGCCGACATGTGGCCAACAGGAATGTTTTAATGTTCTTCGTTATTAAACATTTGTTCTGTTTTCTGTTTCTGTTTATTGATTGATTAGCATTCAAATATCTCAGTGAAGACAGAACAAAGATTTACCACAAAGCAAGAAAGCATGAGACAAGGCTAATCAAAAGGTATTGGCTGAAGCATTTGCACATAAATAAGTGACATAATATTCAGTACTTAGTTTACTAAGTTACTCTTCGGCGCCCCTCATCCGCTGTTTTTTTTCGGCAAAATTATCCACACCCACCGCCGCGCTATGCATTCTGGGATATGTTGGGTCACGAAGTCTAAATTCAGGGGAATGAAGGACGCATTTCGAGCAGCCTTCGAATTGGGACAGCCTTCGTCGCGTCGCTGTGACGTAATCGGCCTTAAAATGCGGCCTTTAAGACCGCAGACCCTGAATTGGGATACAGCCATTCACTCTCGCATTCACACACTAGTGGAGGCAGCTACGGTTGTAGCTACAGCTGCCCTGGGGCAGACTGACAGAAGCGAGGCTGCCATATCGCGCCATCGGCCCCTCTGGCCAACACCAGTAGGCGGTAGGTGAAGTGTCTTGCCCAAGGACACAACGACCAGGACAGAGAACCCGGGGATCGAACCGGCGACCTTCCAGTTACAGATACGCTTCCCAACCCCCTGAGCCACGGTCGCCACTTTTGCCACTGCACTAGCAAAGCAGGATAAGATGCACATTGGCTGTTGCATTTGACAAGATCCTTAACCAAGATCAAGATTTGGCAAGAAAGCGATTGATTTGGTGATTTAGCCGGCTGAACCTTAGTGTCCAACAAATGCATGTGATTAGTCTTGGCGCTTTATGGACTTCCTGCCTAAACATAGGAAATGTTAAGAATGCCGGTGTGGCGTCACGGTGTGAGGACAACAACCCTCAACACTGATAAAACAAAGGAGATGATTGTGGACGTGAGGAAGAAGAAGAGGCCTCACCAGCCGCTGTTTGTCCAGGAGTGTGAGGTGGAGAGGGTGAGCAGCTTTAGGTACCTGGGCATCCACATCAGCGAGGACACTGAACACCACACAGCTGCCCTCTCTGTGGAGCAGCTACCATCGAAGAGTCCAGAGGAGCGTCGCCTCCATCCTCAAAGACCCCACACACCCCCAACACGGACTGTTCACACTTCTGCCCTCCAGATGAAGGTTTAGGAGTATGAAACCCAGAACGTCCCGACTCAACAGCTCCTTCTTCCCCCCTGCTGTCAGACTCCTGAACAGCTGACCTACCTCAACTGCAATTTGCACGTCAGACACTAAGTTCATTTTGCACATTAAGCTCCTTGTACATCCATCTACATCAACATTTGCAAACCACACTCGTCTTCCTTTACTTATTTTTGTACTTATTTATTTATCTTCCATTATTTTTTTATCCTTATTTCTCTTTATTTCTCTTGTTCTTCGAACCCTCGCCTAACTTGGCATTTGTGTATGGACAGCAAAGGAAAAACGTGCAACGTGGCACAAGCTGTACAGCCTACAGTAGAGCAGAGTGACACACCACAAGGTACAGTAGTTCTGGCGTTTTATCCCCTGCTGCTCTGCTGTAGTCAGCCCTTTGGCTTCTCTGCTCTCTGCTGCCAAAACCTCCAGCCAGGCTGCTCGGCTCAAAGTGGGAACGCTGGTCGCGGCAGCCAAAGTTTGATAAGCCACGGAGCAGTGTTCCTCTCCTCTGCCATCACAGAGCTCTGACTGTGGTCAATAAAGGCGGATGATTCATTAGCGGTGATTAATATTGGGCTACGGGGACGTTAACTGCTGGCGGTTGCGTATTTTATTAAGCTTGTTTTACTGTTGCACTCACTGGAAGTAGTTTGGGGCTGGAGCCAGACGCTTAAAATATAAATGTACAATTAGAGCGGACGTGGAGGACTGAGAAGCGTTGGCGTGTTCTCTGTAATGCAACACTGAACCGTCATCGTGGCGAGGATCACAGTTTTATAAAACATATTTTACTAGTCTTGGAGGATCTAATTAATACTTCTGCACACATTATTATACCCTCGAGGACACTGATACTTGCAGTAACACTCGATCTCACAAGTGAACCACTCCAAATGACCTTTTGCATAAAGTTCAGCAAATACATTTAGTAGATGATGAAATGGTGAGTATTATTAACTCACTTAGCTCCAGGCAAAAGCAGCAGTTGTATGGACAGAATAGCAGCGACATTCAGAGTCCAACCAGAAGCTCGTAGATTAGAAAGAGCAATTCAGAAGTTCCTCCATACTTAGTGATGTTAGCTGCAAAAAGACACAGGTGCTCAGCAACCTCGCTTTAATGTAGCGCTATAACGGAGCTGTACTGGTGGGTGCAGATTGGCAACATGTTGCAACCAATCTGTCTGTGTTTATAAAGGAGCCGGTTAACGACATATATCGGATGATGATATGAAAACATCTATCGTTTCATATTATTATTATACCCTTTCGTTTGTTTCCTGGTGTTGCAAAATAAACTGTTTATGGCAATATGTTTTCATGGTTTGATGGTCACTGTAGCAGCTATGTTCATTTCCCTATTTCTCTTTTATGTATTTATTATTTATTACCAGAGATGGGCAGTAACGCGTTACTGTAATCCGATTACTTTTTTCAAGTAACGAGTAAAGTAAGGGATTACTATTGCAAAAACGGTAATTAGATTACCGTTACTTTCCCGTAGGAACGCTGCGTTACTGTGTTACTAAAACCGTGATTTTTTTGCGAGAATGTCTCATGACAGTGACGTAAGCGAGTGCGACGTTCGTGACAACAGCTGTGTGCAGATCAACAATGGATCATATATCGAGTGCAGAGAGAGTATGAGCGTGCAGCGTTTAAAGCGTGGAAGTACTGACCTTACTTTGAGTTTGATTCCATAAAAAGTGACAAAAACATTAGCGTCCGTTGTGCGTGGGAAGAAAACTTCTTTCTTACAGCAAAAAAACCCCTAAACAAGCTCCGAGTGCGCAACAACGTAATGGGAAACTCACAGAGAAACTCGCGGATTCTTCCACTGACCGCTGCACACCTGCACCAGGGTAACCCTCCGCCTACCCCACTCCTGCTTTACAGATGAAAAGAGAGCAACAGGACCGCTAGTCTTTGACTTTATTTATTTTCTGCTGTGTTTTACTTGCATCTATTTGAAAGACTGAGTGTAAACACAAAAAATATTTTATTTTATGTGCTGGAATGTGCAGAAAATAGGTTTAAATATTAAACAAATTTCTTCAAGTCAGAGAATGGTGCATATAATTAAATTTTTACTTGATGAATAAAGTTAAAAGATTAAAACTAATAAAACAAGTTTTAAAAAGAGACTTTTCCATTTGATTACATTTTGTATGATGGATTATGTAGAAAAAGTAGAATTGGGCTGAAAGATCTATCACTTTATCACCTATTCAGGTTGTAAATCGTGTTTTTAAAAAGTAACTAAGTAACTAAGTAATTAATCACTTTTGAAAATAAGTAATCAGTAAAGTAACGGGATTACTTTTTTTGGGGAAGTGAAAAAAGTAATCAGTAACTAATTACTGATTACTTTTTTCAAGTAACTTGACCAACACTGTTTATTACACTACAGATGGACAAGCGAATGTTTTTATGTGTTGTCGTTAGCAACAACGACGGTAAACCCAGCGTGTGGCTCCGCTTTCCGCTTCTTTATTTTCTACATAAACCTTTCACAATAAAGCTGAAGATCGTGTTGAGATTTTTCAAAATAAACTGAAATAATATGCATTATTCTCAAACACCAAATTCCAGAAGATGCATCAAACAAATTACCTCAAATAAAAACATGAAGTAACTATAAATGGCAGTTATAGTAACCACGTGGATGCAGGCACAGAGAATACCAGCATGGCCAATGAAGATGACGCAGAGCCAGGTAGCTCCAAACAGAAGGACCAGTCCAAACAAACCGAGGACTTTATTCCTAAATGAGGTGCTACCTCTGTAGCATGGAATGAGAATAGAATAGAATTCAACTTTATTGTCATTGCACGTCACAAGTACAAGGCAACGAAATGCAGTTTGCATCCATCTAGAAGTGCTTTAGCCATAATATAGATATATTTCAAAATATATATCAGCAATAACATAGATATATAGATATATTACAGAAATGGGTCTGTTATAGGTATGAGGGTACAAAATATGGGTCTATTATGAGTATGTTACAATGTACACGGTATGAAGGTCTGTTATAATCTGCTATAAGTATGTACAGAACAGGATATAAATATTAAAACAAGTTATAAACAGTTGTAGAATTATAATTATCTTATTTTACAGAATGATTGTCTATACAGCATTTACAGTAGTGCGGTTAAGTTCACCAGGATGTCTGAGGACAGGTGGTTCTTCCTCATAGTCCTCAGGAAGAAGAGGCGCTGGTGAGCCTTCTTGACCAGCTTGGAGCAGTTGGTCGTCCAGATGAGATCCTCGGAGATGTGAACACCCAGGAACTTGAAGCTGCTCACACGCTCCACAGCCGCCCCTTTAATGTAGATGGGTGGATGGACAATGGTTTGGTTATGAAAAGTCTGACACGGACCAGAAAACTGTACTATGCAAGTTATGCCGCAAACCAGCCCCCAGCACAGACTCAGACATGGCAAAATAAATGTCTCATCAGGATATGAAATTTTGGTCATAGCACACATCCCTAGAGTGATTAGTTATTTGCAAACCGTTGCTAGTCTGTCTGTGAGTGATTGCAGTCAGTCCAAGTTGGAATGCAATTCTTTGGAGATTGGTTGTCCTGTGCAGGCAACCAGAGGGTGAGACGGGCATTTGGATAAAAGGTTATCCTCTAAGCTAATGTTGGGCTCAAGTGTCCTAAAAATCACACTTTCCCTCTGAGAAGTTTGATTACATGCTGACATTACATGAGAGTTCATTCACTAAGTGTCCCACTTCAAAGAAAAAACAGCAGCGCTTACCAAAAGAGAGGTTCAGAATATTCTCAACAACTCACCTCAGTATCGCTGTCTTTGGTCAGAATTGAGCTTCATTGACTCACTGACTCATGTGAAACTCCTTTCACAAAGTCTCCAGAGACATGGACACATGACTCTAAGGCAGGGGTAGGCAACTCCAGGCCTCGAGTGCCGGTGTCCTGCAGGTTTTAGATCGCACCCTGGGTTAACACACCTGAATCAAATGATTACTTCATTACCAGGCCTCTGGAGAACTTCAGAAATGCTGAGGAGTCATTTAGCCGTTTAAATCAGCTGTGATGGATTTTGGACACATCTAAAACCTCCAGGACGCCGGCACTCGAGGCCTGGAGTTGCCTACCCCTGCTCTAAGGTAAACAGACTATGTACTCGAATTGGGAGGGGTAAGAAAACTGAATTCAGCTGCCGGCTACCAACCTAAAAGTTCACGTTTCTATTAACCATTATTCTTACCCATAAGCATTGTTTTTGGGTTTTTTCAGGGATATTGTCCTTTAAAACAGCGGTCCCCAACCTTTTTTGCACCACGGACTGGCCATTAAAGTGTCGTGGACAGAGATGGGCAGTAACGCGTTACTGTAATCCGATTACTTTTTTCAAGTAACGAGTAAAGTAAGGGATTACTATTGCAAAAACGTTAATTAAATTACCGTAGGAACGCTGCATTACTGCGTTACTAAAACCGTGATTTTTTGCGAGAATGTCTCATGACAGTGACGTAAGCGAGTGCGACGTTCGTGACAACAGCTGTGTGCAGATCAACAATGGATCATATATCGAGTGCAGAGAGAGTATGAGCGTGCAGCATTTAAAGCGTGGAAGTACTGACCTTACTTTGAGTTTGATTCCATAAAAAGTGACAAAAACATTAGTGTCCGTTGTGCGTGGGAAGAAAACTTCTTTTTACAGCGAAAAAAACCCCTAAACTTCCAAACAAGCTCCGAGTAGCTACGACGTAATGGGAAACTCACAGAGAAACTCGCGGATTCTTCCACTGACCGCAGCACACCTGCACCAGGGTAAACCTCCGCCTACCCCACTCCTGCTTTACAGGTGAAAATAGAGCAACAGGACCGCTAGTCTTTGACTTTATTTATTTTCTGCTGTGTTTTACTTGCATCTATTTGAAAGACTGAGTGTAAACACACAAAAAATAATTATTTTATGTGCTGGAATGTGCAGAAAATAGGTTTAAATGTTAAACAAATTTCTTCCAGTCAGAGAATGTTGCATATAATTAAATTTTTACTTGATGAATAAAGTTAAAAGATTAAAACTAATAAAACAAGTTTTAAAAAGAGACTTTTCCATTTGATTACATTTTGTATGATGGATTATGTAGAAAAAGTAGAATTGAGCTGAAAGATCTATCGCTTTATCACCTATTCAGGTTGTAAATCGTGTTTTTAAAAAAGTAACTAAGTAACTAAGTAATTAATTACTTTTGAAAATAGGTAATCAGTAAAGTAACGGGATTACTTTTTTGGGGAAGTAATCAGTAATTAGTTACTGATTACTTTTTCCAAGTAACTTGACCAACACTGGTCGCGGATAAATACAACAAAATAAACGACTCACGGACCGGTACTGGTCCATGGCCCGGGGGTTTGGGACCGCTGCTCTAAAATGTCTCAATGCATGCTCAATCATCCAGATAAGTAAATCCCAATCCCATCATCCGGACGTAGCCTTTTCAGTGGGAGAAACGTCACACCTCATTGCTGTGATTGGTCAAACTTTGGTGTAATGCCCGCTGAAGGGAGCAGACTTCAGGTGGTGATGCAGAGGTCTAGAAAACAGACTGACTTACGTTTTAATATTACTTAAAAATGTCCTGTGGAATCTTTTTGTAGATAAATACAAGTTCACACAAAAAAAAACCCAAACTGATCAATAACTCCACTATTTAAAATGAGCTTATTTAAAGGATGTAAAATATGCTATTGTTATTGGTCACCAAGAGCCCAGGTGAGGGCAGTGATGGGTAAATACACATACATACAAAAGATCACGTTCATCGTTTGGGCCCAATTAGCAGTTCTGTCATTTTCTGTCAATGAAAAAAACGAATTTTGGACGAACTGTGGAGGTGATGCTCTGAATCGGTTTCAACATTAGATCCAGACTTCTCTTTAATTCTACGTTTTTTTTCACTCTCTGTCTCAAATGCCTGAATTGGCTCGTCACATTCCTCGCCATTCTCAACCCCACAGATGGACAGAAGGAGGGAGGCCGCCAGATTACATTAGCAGATCCTTGTCCTGTTTCTTTCTTTTTTTTATCCCCTCTTTTCATTTAATTTTCTATGCTTCTACCCGCCAAAGAAGGCCAACCCCGCTTCCCAAATCCCTTCTGCACATATAACAAGACTCTCCGCCTTTGGTTACCTCAGGTGACAATTTACAATTTAGACCACACAGAGGCTGTTCACGCACACACACATTGGCTAGCAAAGAATCCTTAGCATCCCGCCCCCCTTCTGCTGACCCCCTTAAAAACCCATTTTAATCAGGGAAGGAACTGTCTGCCCAGAGCAGCCTGAACACTTAATACCTCAAACAGGTTCATCTTGTTACCGAGCAAATAAATCCCGCTCACAGACACGCTGAGTTGAGACGTGGCTTTAGGAGGCCTGAGGGTGGTTTCTTTTGACTGCAGTGAAAGCATGCAGCGGCCGTGAGGCCCGATCCACCATCTCTGCTTTTGTAATATAGCCATGAATACAAATGGCCCCGCTAATTCACTCGAACTCCTAACAACGCTCATTTCCCCTCCTGCCAGAGGTCATTTGGCGCTGTGTTCCTCTCGCAGCTCCTTTTCCTCATTACATCTGCCTCCCGTGGGACTCTTTTTCCTAATCTTCAACAACTAAACATTCTCAAAATTGCGGCACGCTAAAGTTTCTCCCACTGCTGTTTAGATTTAACACGTGTGAAGTTTTATTTTTTTGGTGCCGGGCCCCGTTTCTTTTTTTGGGTTGTTTTCTGTGTGACCTCAGTGTCGTGTCAAGATCGGCCTCGGATCGCGAGCTCAGCTGGAGACAATCCAGACCTCTGGCAGCCCTGACAGCAACTTCCCAGGATCTGAGATGCTGCCAGGTCACTGTGGTGCCACCAGGCCTGGAGCCACGGCCGCAACCACAAGGAGTCCTAGAGTCAGACTTGGGGACCACAACAAGATGCTCGGCTACAGGGAGCGACGGGACACAGAGAGAAATAAGAGTTCTTCAGAGCCTTTGGATATGGTAGCGTCATGTGTCCTGTCCTTACTAAAAATCCAAAACAGCAAAATGAATCAATTATTTTAACTTCATAAAAGTGGCTTCATTAATTATTTAATCTCATCAGTGTTCAGGTTCACGTTTTTGCTTCTACTATGTCAAACTGTTTTTAGTTGAACATAGAAAAAGTTCCTGAGTTTTAGAAAATCTGTCTGTGCTGCACTCGAGTGCAGTGGGTCCTCTGAAATGTCCTGCAGCTACAGACGCCAACGAGCGCTGCTACACCAAACATGTAGAACATATATTTTATTATAAAATAATTTGTTTCATTGTATTGGTCACTTATAGCTTGTTTAAATAATGCAATTTCTAACGTGTTAAGCTAACTGTGTTTTTCAGCTATGAGCTAATTGGCTCGCAGAGCCGTCTCTGTGCTGGTTGAGACTGTATATAAAAGATGAACAGCAGCTGTGATACCTCTTACGCGCTGCTGTTTTGAACCTTTAGATTAGCGTTTTGGCTATTATTTATTATTATTATTTTTTTATATAGTGACTAAACGCGACTATATTCTGATGAGGATGCAAACGTCGGGACCTCTGAGCTAATGCTGGCTAGTTTTGTTAGAACAATGCGCCTGCAGTCCACTGATTAAATGTAACGTTGATTTTAACTAGCCAAAAACAAAATGTAGTCGCCAGGGAAACAGAAAAGCCAGCTCCAGTGGTTTCCAAAGTGTGGACCGGTGCCCCCTGATGGGACGCAAAAAGTACTGCAGGTGGGCCGCAGTGATACAAAAACTGAAATTCAGTTTTAAATTACTCACATTTTATATTTACAGTCACATATTTATATAAATGTAGATATTTATGTAAATGCAAATTAAAACTGGTAATAGGAGGGGGTTAGTTTGTGATATCGCTCATTACTCTGACCTAAATTTACTGCTCTTGGGGTTGGGTCACTCATTCGCCTCAACACTTTGAATATGACTGGTAGCATTAGTGGTTTTTATCCAGCACCCTGTGTTTGGTTCCCATTGACTTAACCCTTTAAAGCCGGTCAGAGCAGCACGCTCTGTTTTGCGTAACTATTTTTAAATCCCGGTAGATCTGCAACCACATGAGCTAGCACAGTAATTTTTTTTGCATATGAAACCGGAGGAGTTGTACTTACATCTTATGCCATCAGCTTGTCCTCGGTCACAGTTTCCTTCCACATATAACTTTGCAAAAAGTGCATAAAAAGCACTTGCAGCAACAAAAACATAATATTCCAGAAACACGCTTTGCCGATCCGATCAGCTGTTCATAACACTTCCTAGTCCATCAGCGCGAACTTTTGCATGTCCTCCATGACCTGCCCGAAACCGGAAGTGACGTCATTTTTGCGGAAATGTAGTTTTTTTTTACCATCAGGGCCTTATGAGCCTATACTGGTGTTTTTAAAAGTTATCTTTGACTTTATGACTTTCTGTGTCGTTTCTGGGATGCTTAGGACTCATATTGCACTGCTGGAAATAGTTTATTTTGATGCATATGCTGCTTTTTTGCAAATTTGCATTATAATATTTACTTTCGTTTTTCCTGCAGTGTATAAAAATTGGTGTATTTCAAAAATAAAACTATGAAGACACTCAAAATAAATTTCCTGTGGTGGGAAACTATTTTGTGCAACTTTTTTGTATTTACAGTTTTGAGGGATAAGCCTCTTAAATTTCTCTAACTAGAAATATATGTTAAAAAAACAAAAACGATTTTCAATTTTTTTGTAGTTTATTGCACTTTTTTGCAATTAATGTAATTACTATGCACTTAATGCAGACATATTATTAACATTTGGGCTATAATGGTTGTATTGATGTATAGCAACTTGAAATGCTCCCAAAAATGTCTCCACAGCATGTAAAAATATAATATAAGCTCTGGCAGACTTGGTTCTATGGTAGGTCTTAAAGGGTTAAGGAAAAACTGCCTTAGTGTGTTCAGTCAATCCTGAAGAAGAAAAAGTGGCAGAGAGCTATACCTCATGAAAAAAGTAAAAGTTGTAAAGAAAACCATCTGTCCTGTAGTTGTCTTGAAGTAGGAAATGTTCCCCACATATACACATAAAACGATTGTGGCCTGATTGAGAGTTTTTCGTCCTCCTAACAGGAAAGCACAGACTTCTCTCTCTAAGGTGCATTTCCCTCTGATGACAGGGAGCCAGCGCGGCACAATGCACCATTGTGTACGAGCGCTGTGCTGATCCTCGGTATGTACTGTTTGACATTTGTGGCATTCCCGCCGAGTTCTACCCCGATTATGCTTATCAATGAGAGACAGACTGATGGAGGAAGATAAGGCCCTCACCAGCTTTTGAAACAGCCACAGGACCGTTTCGAGAACAAATGTTCCCCACAATTCAGACATCCCTTTGGAGCCTATTAGAAGGTCAGAGATTCTGTATGATAAATGGATCTGGGGACCAAACGGCAGCATATTGTCCTGAGTGTTGAATACTTTCCTGCTCCAAGAATGCTGATGAAAACATCCTGCTGGCGCTGTTGTGCGGTATATTTTATGATGGGCTTACGTAACTGCCAGGCTCGATGTGTATTCACAGCCACTATAAAGTGTCCTGTTTTAAACATGTTTATCTGTGCTTTGAGAATTGCCTTGTGCTATGACTCTTCCTGTCCTATAGAATTTGCACCTTTTCTCACTGGAGCAGTGGAAACGCAAACACAGCACAAGCTCATACAGTTGGCTGTTTTTTGGGGGTTTCTCATGAAACCGAAGCAGAGCAAATATTACTTTGGAGATGTTAGTCTGTCTGTGTGACAAATTAGTAATCACCCTTCTTCTGGATCTATTTTCTGTCACCCGTTTCAAGGGGAAATATTTTACTGTTGGAGCAACCAAACGGTCCCGTGTTCCCCAGCTAGCTGTTGACCTGCGTTTAAAGGGTTGTATGATGGATCTGGAGCTTTAACCATTTGCCGAAATATTCAATTCAAAACCTGTAAAGCCAAAGCAACCAGACGTGAGATGCTGAAACTCACCCACAAAGCTGGGGGAAACTGCAGAGTCAGGCAGTTTGTCTCTGTGGGTTCGTCACGGGGAGCGGCTGCATTCACGAGCAAGGAGTCATGAGATGAGATGTTGACTTAAAATAATGTCAGCAGCAGCTCCCAAACATTTTCTATGACTTATAATCAGCACATACTTTAGCTCATATTTGCACACAGCTCCTGTTGTGCAGTGACACCTCCCTGTTTTGAGGGCTTTTGTGAAGTGACCTGTTGATACTGAAATATACATGCATATTGCATGCAGAAATAACATGCACGCGCCACACAGAACCACCCACTCGGTCCCTGACTGGCTTACTTTACAAATCCTGTCTTATCTGTGGCCTTATGAATCCACACGGATCCTTTCTGTCCTCACCTCCTAATCTATATCTGTGCTCTTCCCCCATCTGAGCCTCTTATTAGCCTTTTGTTGCACTGCAACCTATTCAAAAGCCACATTAGAATATCGCCTGTGAAGCGGTGAGTCTCGGGGCCCGAGGTATTCGCATCGTAAAACATAAACGTGCTGCTTCGGGGTTAATCCGTGGCTTGCAGGAAGCAGTGCTTTAACAGGATGAGGTGGCAAACTTCAGTGATGCTCTGCTGCTCCAGGGCACTGCCTTCATTAACTGTAGCCCAGTGAAATCCCACTGTGCTGAAGGACCGCTGCGTTCTGTTATGATCAAGTAGTGCAATCAAGTAGGTTGTTTGAGGCTAATAAGGTGTTCCTTGATTAAACTGCTCGTGCACAGTTGTAACCAGGATGGAGTTTGCTTGGAACGGCACGTCCCGTGTTTAGGAAGCAGTCGAGTCTGATCGGGTTCTGGGCTTCAATAAACAGCTCCGTCCAGTATAAATAGCAGAGCCTTTGGTCTGTTGCCACTGCGGCCGAGCGCAGCAGCAGCAGGGAGGAACAGCTGTAGTCGCTCTGTCGCCGAGGACAGATCACTCCTCGGCCGTCCTGCCAGTCTTCTCTGTGCAGTCTAACATGAGCAGCGCCTGAGGACCACAGAGTCTGTAATTTCAGCCTCTACCTGCTGCACGCACCTGTGTCTGTAACTGCAGGTAATCCAGTGGCTTGCTGTGTACCTTTGAGTTCTGTTTTAATACGTTTAAGTATTTGTCACAAGGGGAATGTGTCAAAAAGCGTCTCCCTTAGCAACAAAGAATTTTCCCACTCTGTAGTTTCCATCAGCTTTAAATTGCCTCGATGTCTTTCATTGTTTTGGTTTTATATCCCACAACTTTGTTTGGGTTTAGTCTCACCGCTCTCATCAGCTTGGTTTCCACCTGCAGCGGGCTGATGCTTCCTTTAGGAAAATCATGTCGGAGCATGTCAGATTTGGTACTAACCACGGAAACGTGAGTGCGAGGATTTTACCAGTCTGTGTGTTGAATCTTTGTTTCAAAGCCACTGGAATCTCACAAGTATATACAATGTGTCGTTTTACATCAGTGTCATTATGCACCAAGTTCTGGAAATGGGTAGGTGAGTCTCTCATGACCGATTTATTAGATATGGACACTTTTGTGTGCAAGCCAGACGTCAATTGAGATCAATTTTAGAGCCTGATCAAATTAATGGGCGGAGCTGATATATTGGCTGATTTTAGCTATTTGCCTGTATGTCTGTATCGACTTTTATGACGGCTGATAAATTAATGAATATTGGAAAAAGTAAAGAACAGGCGGGAGAAACGCCCTTATGAATGTCGATGTTGCACAATTTGTCCACTAGAGGGCACCCTGCAGCATCCCGTATGGTTAGAACACTAAAACCTGATGTTCTGAGCAGAGTGCGACACAGCGTAAACTATTAATCCGTAACTCGTTGTCATAATAAAACAAGATCTTCATTGCCAAAGTAAAGACTCAGAAATTCACATAGCAAATGTTTATTTCCCCCAAAAAACATCCCCTAACATGTCAGATTTTCAAATGAGCAAATATTGGTCATATATTGGCCGGGTTCTAATAATTGTTACATCAATGTAACAATTGGCAGGAACATTTGTATAGAACTTTAAAGTTTCCAGGTAAATAAATAAATAAAAGTCAAACTGAATTCCCCATTGTTACTATGAAATGTGGGCTAGTTTAAAAGAGGCTTTCAGGTGGGTGATGGGCCACTTGGCTCTGATCCCAGAAAAGTGTCTAAAAAAGAAGGATTAGGCTGGGTTAATTGGATAGATGGTTCAAAAAGATTAAGTGCTGCAAAGAAGCATTACTTTACCCCATCAGCTCAATGCACCGAACAACAGAGGGCCTGACTGTAAACACAGCGTCCAGATATAGTGTGTTAATAATGTGCCGACAGAGCTGTCAGCCTGCAAGGAGACGCTGTGCTGGAGATGTTTGCCCTCAGTGCTGTCAGGTTAGGTGTTAAACAGGAAGTTGATTGTTACATGGAGGAGTGGGTGGATGGTTATGATCTGCCAAAAGACTGACATATGCATGCGTTACGTTCCCCTGAGGGGTCTAGGCGGTGAGGGGGAAGTAACAAAAAGTGTGCGGGTCAGAAAAATGAGACAAGGCATAAGAGTTTTATTAAAGTTTCTATTAAAACTAACTAAAAGAGACTGACAAGCCGCTATCACCATTTAAAGAAACAAACAAAACTCAAATTTTAGTCAATAAAGCACAAAGTCAGTCAAAAGAGTGCAGCTCACTAGCTGTAACCACACTAATGGCACTCTGGCCCAGAGCTCACCTTTCCCTGGGCTTAAATCTCCTTGATTACTGACGAGAGTCAGCTGCACAAAAGGGAAAGGTGGCACCTCAGGCAGAAGAGGTGGTGGGACACGCCCACACAGGCACCTTCAGGAGGAGGCCCTGCTAGGCCCGTAACAGGATGTATATGTGTCGATAAAGAGAAGTACTGGACAAACTAAACTGGATCCTATAATGACACTAGATGAATATTTATCAAATACCATGATTACTTTTTTTGTCCAACAGTTTTTGATACATTTTACTTTTGGTGAAAAGGAAATCACTGAAGTCTGTAGATGTCTGGCACGTCTGGGTGCAAAAGCTTGCAAAGATTTCATGTTGATCAGTCAGACCAGGTACGCTGCTTCCTGCTTTCTCTGAACATCAAGCCACACTATGTAGTCATTAAGGACACATATAACACAACCACAGGTAAGGAGCCCAGGATTGAACCACCAACCTTGCTCTACTTCTACCTATTGAGTCAAAGCTGCCTGAATTCTTCGCTACTCTAACCCTAAACAGCCTAACTGTATGCGTAACCTTGACAACAGGCCCAGTCTGATGGTTCCTTTTCCATATCCGTCCCGCTGCAGGTCCTTCAAACCAGACTTTGTTCTGATTCGCCAGCACGCCTACAGCATGATTCCCGGTGAGGACTTCAGGAATCTTGTCATCGGCCTCCATTTTGGCGGCGTTCCGAGCGTCAACTCTCTCTTCTCCATATACAACTTCTGCAGCAAACCCTGGGTGGTAAGTGCTCCGTAACAGCTCTCTTTGCTATACTTTAACCCACACAAAGGTGTCGCAAAGTCCCTCCCTCGGCAGCTGCCTCCGACTGATTTATTTGTGCTATTAAATGGAGCTGCAACACCTGTGATTCGAGCCAGCAGAGCGGGCGGCCTCGGCCACCACGTGTTTTTAGTCACAGTGCTGAGAAAAGCTACAAAACTGCAGTGAAAAGTATGTAGATGCTTTGAAAGAGGTCATAAATTTAGGTTTAAAGCAGGAAATATGCAGCACAGTTTTGTTAAAGGTGCCATTCGTCACTACATATTTACACTTCTGTTACTCATTCTACAAAGCACAAGTTAAAAAATGAGGTGGTTAATCACCAGTAATGCACCCATCATGCTGTATATGTTAACCAACTGCTGAATGCAACACGTTTAAAACAATGAACCGAAGCAGGTCTGAAGACAAATCTATTGGAAAGGAAATTCCAGCACCTCGAGAATAAATAACTCCAAGAAAGAATTCGCTCGGGGCGTAAACAAATGGATTATTGATTTTAGAAGAACAGGTGTTCAAACCCTCACACTGACAGGTGGGTCTAACTGTACCAGGCCACATTTTATAAACAAACAAAACCAAACCTGGAGTTTCAGACGATCCATATCTTCTGCTCCTAAAAGTCGTTAACACGCATGAATCTTATAGAAGTTTCTGTTTGTCGTCCTTCTTAAATAATGACGTCTTCCTGTCTTGTTTATTTCTGCTTGCAGTTTTCTCAAATGATTAAGCTGTACCGCTCCCTCGGCCCTGAGAAATTCCCCCTGAATGAACAAACGTTTTATCCCAGCCACACACAGATGGTGAGTGCCTCGCAGATATTATTCTTCACTTCAACAGGGGGGGGGGGTCACTCTCACGGATGTGCACAAAAATCACCAAAACCTCCTGTGGAGCATTTTTCAGTAAGTCTTTATTATAAAAATATAAAACACAGAAATTAAGTCAAACATTTCTACAACCCCAACAAGGAAATATCCCCAACCCACATAATTCATAAATCAGTGTTTCCACACAGACTGTACACAGCTTCCTTGATTGGATTTTTTTTCCTTTTGACTGATTTCTGTGTTAAGCAGATAGTATATTTACATAAACATGAACCACAGAAATAATGACAAAGAATACCACAGCTGGAGGAAGAGCTCATTATGTATGGAGGCGAAGAACGATAAACTAAATACTGCTGAAAAATTCAGTCATAAAAAAAAAAAAAAAAAAAATCAGTAAAAAAAACAAAACGAAAAAAAAAAACAGTAAAAAAAAAAACAAAACGAAAAAAAAATCAGTAAAAAAAACAAAACGAAAAAAAAAACAAAAGAAAAAAAAAAAAACAAAAGAAAAAAAAAAGTGAGCTCCCGGCTAACCTTAGCTCAAAATGCTGTTTAAAAAACAAAAGACAAAAGACAAAAAAACCAAAAAAAAACAAATAAGAGAAAATATAGAATTTTTGTAGAAATTAAAGGGATAAAAAAAGTAACAGATAACCAGAAATGGACCATAAATGAAACACAACCTAGTTAGCCTAGCTTCACATAGTCTGGAAATAGCACAGCTAGCATAACCGTCTCAACATATGAAACATACACAGTAGTGTTTAAACGAATTTTAAAACACCATAGTTTGTCCTTCCTCTCTACTATGCTATGCGAGGCAGTTTACAGTATCCTGCTTTAAGCTACCATAAACTAGGCTAAATCACTGCCAAAAATAGATGCATAATTAGCACAAACATGTCAGAGTGATATCAGTATTCTTTTAGCATTTTTTCTGTGCTTGGTGCTCTCTTAGCATAAATTACGAATGGGCTCTTCCTCTTTGTGAGGCCAGTCTGTGTCCGTTATTGGAATGAAGGGAAGTAAAAATAAGAGAAAACCCCAGACGGGAACAGGCGAACAAGAATGAATTTAGTGACAATATATTGTTACTTTCATTTATATATAATGTTCATCTCAAATAGTTAAATAAAAAAAGATTGAATATACACTTACAAAATATGTCCTTCTCTGAAACCTCTGTTATAATTTTAATTTTATCAGATTGGTAACGAGTACCAGCTTGGGGGGGGAGGGGTGTGGGGGATTATAATGAAGCCAAAAAAACCAAACTACCATAATAGTACCATAATGTTCAATATGCTGATGCTGGTGCTTCATTTAATACACTGCAGTGAGTTCACGATATGATTTGGCCTGTTTTTCTTGTACGCACATATACCACATAGTATAACCCAATAAACATATAAATAAATGTAATAGAGGTTTCAGATGAGTTGATTTCTGTAGCTTATTTTATATACAGCAACAAATAAAACATCACCATCTCTGCAAGAAATCGGGCGCTTCCCCGCGCTGGCACTGTGTTACTTTTGTGAAGCAGTGCCCAACAGTCGCGTTAAAAACAGGAAGCAGACTTACTACCATTATAAAGACGTGTGTGACAGTTCGAACTGAACATAACCGATGAATACTTCACTGTGAAACATTTTCCATTGGTTTGAAGCCAAAATAGACGTGTATCTTTAACATATATAATATGTTGGCGCTGTTTCGGCCATGTTCGGTATATTGATAGCAACAAGCTAGCTTTACTCAGCAAATTTACAAAGGATCATCTTCGTAGTGTACTTCGTCTGACACCTCCTGGCTTTTGCTTTAGAGACTTCTCCTCGTTCAAATGATCCTGACACTAGCTACTAGCTAAACTGCAGGTTGCTAATTGAAGCCAATGATACTGATGCTGTAAATGATACTTATGATTAAATCTTTTCAGAAGCTCTCAGTAGGTGGAGCGAGGTCTTACACTTTTTATTGGCCCTTTCTGTCTTTGTCACCGATGTCAACTTGGTGCAAAGGACAGTGTTTGTAGTACAAGCGAAAAGGAGCCACAGGACAAGCTGTACAAAATAAAGGGAGGGTGGGGGGGTATTATTTTCTATCAGAAGTGCTACAAACAGGCACTGTAATAGATTTGCTCTTTTTTTCCTTTATTACCCCTTTAAAAGGGGGACATCACCCAGGCAGGTGAGCTCGAACAGTCCTGTAATACTCTAAACGTGACCAGGGATGGGACGGAGTTTGGGAGGCGGCAGCGAGTTTCAGTCAGAGGGCGTTTGTGTTCAGGGGTCAGTGGCATTGATGGTGGTTTTATCACGGGTGGTCATGCCTCGGTACCAGCTGCAGTAGCCCTCCTTCTGCTGGATGCAGGCGTAGTGCCGGGACTGGTAGCCGGGATAACCGAAGTGGGACAGCATGTCCGTCCATAAGCACTCGTTCTTGGAGGTCACGAAGCAGGGCAGGTAGTGGCAGGGCTTAATCTACAGAGGAAGGAGAAAAACCCGAGATGAAGCCTGACAAGCACTATCCAATGATTTGGCATGTTGCTAGAACATACATGATACTGAGTTATAACAGCTTTTTATGAGTGCTGTCAGCGTTAACCTCGTTAAAATGACATTAACTTAGCACTCATTAAGCTAGCTCAACTTTGAACCATAAATAAATCTAAATACTGTAAACTCGAAGTACTTCAGGGAGCATCTTTCATACTGCCAAAATCTTCTTATTTTTGCTATGCTATGCTAACTAGCAAGCCAGATCCAAGCTCAACTAGTGTTACCATTTTCCGCCATTTTTAACCTCTTCTTGCAAAGCTAATAAGTGCTAAGCTAATTAGCGCTATGGTATGATATTTAGTTATAATATAAAAAGTAGTGCTGTCAGCGTTAACCTCGTTAGCGAGCGTTAGCGGATGGCCCCGTGCGTGGGGCTGCACGGCGTCAAGTTAGCACGCGGCTAGCACCTTAATACATTGACGCCGTGCAGCCCCACGCACGGGGCCATCCGCGTTAACTCGCTAACGGAGATTTGCCGCGTTAATGTGGTTATGGCGTTAACGTCATTTTAACGAGGTTAACACTGACAGCACTACTTTTTATATTATAACTAAATATCATACCATAGCGCTAATTAGCTTAGCACTTATTAGCTTTGCAAGAAAAGGTTAAAAATGGCGGAAAATGGTAACATTAGTTGAGCTTGGATCTGGCTTGCTAGTTAGCATAGCATAGCAAAAATAAGAAGATTTTGGCAGTATGAAAGATGCTCCCTGAAGTACTTCGAGTTTACAGTATTTAGGTTTATTTATGGTTCAAAGTTGAATTAGCTTAATGAGTGCTAAGAAAACTAGCTTGGATCTTCAAAAACACTTGACATACACGCTTGGTGAAACAAGCAAAACATGCATCTTTGCTCTTCTGCCTTTCAGCGTTTGCTTTCAGGGATTTATTGCAGCAGATTTATTGATCTGATGGGACTGGGGAAAAACATGACAGCTCTCTAAATAACTAAGCTCAAACCCAGTAAGTCTACACTGGCACGTGCTGCTTTGTGCGACGGAAGGTTGACGTCTTCCTGAAGCAGCGAGAGTTTTTTGTAGTTTGTTAAGGATTCAGTTCGATGTTAGCCTTTCGTGCGTCACCACTCCAGGTGCTCACACAAAAAGCAGCTTCACAGATGAATATACAGCCTGAAGTGACAGGAAGATTCGCATAACTAACCGGGGCGCTGCGTAACTGAGTCATCACACTTATCTGGATATGAATTCAGCAGCAAATTCAATTAGTACATTAAAGGCCACGTTTGCCATTTTTGGCTGCTTTTGTTACTCAGGCCAAGAAAGTTTATCCTCCGTGGCTCAGAGATGTCTGACATAACTTCTCAGTTCGAGTGCTTCTAATGATCTCTAGAGAGTAATAAAGCTGCCACGACATGCTTCTTCGCGCTCCAGTGCCGTAAGTCCTCATTTGTGAAGGAATGCGAAGGACAGGAGCGTTTTTTTAAAACAGTGCAGTGATTTCTGTGTCTGCTTTGCGCTTAAGGGCCGTCGCCGTGACGCCTCAGCCGATTGATTGCCTTCTTTGGATGCCTCTGGGCTGCTGCCGCGTACAATCTGAGCACAGTTTACTTGCTTTGGCCCGTATTGGGAACAAACAGGTCTCCCTGCTAATCCACTTATACTGATAGGGGCCCGGCGCGTTAGCAGATGTCCGCGGCGCCGCTGTACAGTAGGATGTTTATGAGGCGTTTCGGCAGCTGCGCAGCAGCAAGCTACATGTGTGAGTCACATGAAATGGGAGGCTTGAGCTGATTCCAGACCTGTTACTTAATTCCCAGTGACAGTAGTAAAACTTGTTTTTTTCTCCATTTCTATCCCAGCTAAACATCCGTGATGAATAATAGTGGGAATTAGACACTTAAAAAGGAGCTCATATTTCAATCTTGATAAAAAATAATCCGTTCAATGGCTTGCAGTAGAATTAATGACACAGAGCCACCATAACTAAGTATACACATCCTTCCTCCTGTGCTGTTTAAATCCTGTTATATTAATCAACTTTATAATTGGTCATCCAGCAGGATAACATTTGGTTGCCTTGGGAAAAATGAGCATCATATCCTTGTTGGGACAAAGGTTGCCTGTTGACACTCACCCTGCAGTTGCAGCCCAGCTGGTAGCGATGGTTGATGCCTTTCTTCTGCGCCAGCGAGAGGCGCTCCCACCGCTCGTTCAGGTTGCACAGCCCCGTGTAAACCTTGCCGTCGTAGACTCGTCCTGTGGAAGCACAGGATATTTGGATGTCACTCTTAGATCGTGTTCTCACCTCTGCACAAAACGATGTTTAAGTACCTCTTAGTCTTTAAAACGGACTCTGGAGTCATACAAACAGATGTGAGGATTTGGCGTTTTTCAAACTGAATCTTGGACTTTGGACCAACCAACAGAACGACATTATCGACCTAATTCACAGAAATTCTAATATTTTCCAAGGCCTTAAGGAGCCTTACAACTGTATTTACTTTGCTCTCTCTGGCGCCCAATAAAAGCATCTGTACTTGATTAATGTGTAAAGACCCACACATTAATCCCGACTCATGTCACGATGATTGCATGCCACTTATTTTGTAATCGTTTCAGTATAACACAGGATACTGTAGTCCCATCACTCAACCAGTCCGACTTGTTTGCCCATGGTAAGACAATATCATACAGTAAGCCCATATTAAACCAGCACCTCTATTTCTGGATATCCAAATGTCAGCAGACATCTATTTTTAGTGCTGGACCATTTGCACCTTACGGACTCCTGAGACAGGTGCACAATGGCACACTGCATGTGCTCGGGAACGCTTCGATGTCATCAGTGTTGTCACCTCGTGGGAATGTGACAGCTCACAAATATGTGCATCTTCGACCTCCAGTGCACCTCCCAATCGGCCTGCATCGTTGCACTGGGATTACTGGAGTCGCTTGCGTGTTTATTACATGCAGAGTGTGTGACATGCACCTAAAATACTAATCGGGGTCAGCGCCCTTATGCTTGATCAAAAGACATTTTTGCTGCTCTTGCTGGAGGCCTCGTGTGTTTAAATTGTTCTTAATACAATCCTAATCATATGGAGTTCTTTCTATAGATGCCCTGGAAGGAGCGAAAGACACCGATGTCCCCTCGCACCCGGACTGGGTAAACATAGCCGTCACTGCCCAGCAACGCCAGCTCGTTGGCTTGCACTGTGTGGTGCAGTTAGAGTATTTACAGGTCGGGACTTAGCGACAGTTATATACACCAAGCACAGCAGGGTCCAAAGTAAACTGCACCTCTGTTAGAAATAGCAACTCATAAAGTGTTTCTGCTGGAAAATGCCAGTCGCTTCCTGCTGGCTGCTAATTACGAGTTGTGTGTGAGAGGAAAAAACAAAACAAAACTGCCGTTTCTAGACGGCGAAGCTAAAGGAAATGAGTTTTAAGAGGGCCATTCCTTTGCCACCTTGCACGGTGGCAAACAGCAGGTTGTAATTAGTGGGAAACTTTGTGTGACAGGACAAACCAAGAAATCCTTGGGGTGCAGTGATGCTGGCTGGAAGGCCTCTGAATGTTTTCAGCACCCAGTTTGGAGGATTTAATCATGCCACAAGCTCAAAAAAGGATATATTGAGAAAGAGTGTTGCTAACAGTTACACGTCCTCTGAGACTGTCACATACAGGCAGTCACTAAGTTTATGTTATTACGAAACAGACTGCAAGTGGTCAGTTCTAACTTTCTCTGGTGCCATCACAAATGATTACCTGAAGCCATTTATCAGAAATGCCAAAGGCAGTAAAATCAAATAAAAACCATTATTTTGGACAATCAAAGACCTTCACAATGAGGATATTTTGTAAAAGCAACTTCCAGCTCTTATCCCGCCTCCATACCCTTTAAAAGGTCTGTTTGATGTTTGATGGCTGAGAGTTAAGTCAGAATTAGGTGCCAGTTACACTCGGGGTAAAGCTTTGGCACTTAGCTGTGAACATTCAACTCGGGGGAGGAGTCTTTGGAATGCACCAATTAATCTCCTCATGAAGACGTGACTCTGAGCCCCTCCCCCTACACACAGAGTGGAGCAGCCACTCCAGAATACTTTGTAACCAAAACGTAATCATTGCTTGTTCCACTTACATTAAACTCGGCACTAAAAATGACTCTGCCATCGAGCAAAGCTGGATAGCTTAGCTTAGAGTTTCCTTTATATAATTTGATTACGGTGACATTTTCTCCCTTAGCACAGATTTCTGTAAACGTTGCATAGCCTCACTTTGAGAGGGTTTCTCACACTTAACGTTCATTATTTCAACAGTCTGAGTAAAAATCAGAGCAACGCTCAAAAACACGGCTCACCTGTGATCAGGTACTGGTATTTGTTGATGTCAAACTTCACACCGCACAAACTCTCCGAGGCGTCTGTGTAAATGTGCTGCACATGCTGGACTTTTTCAAATCCTTTGTACATCTGTAAGACATGAGAATCAAACATGGAATTACACCCCGGTGCTCTTTAAAAATAGGAAAGTGTAATGTGTCCGCACCATGGCACTCCATCTCTTCCTCAACCTCCACATATAAATAATGACGAATGGAAACAGCACACTGGCTTTATCGGATGACATTTCTTAAGGAGCGCCTCAGGGGAGAAGGAGTATTTGGCTCTGCCCTCAACCTAATCATAGCTAACATAGCTACGTTGTGTAATATGCTTTCACTTTGATGCCGTTTTGGCAAGGTCACTGCTAAAATCCAGTCCTTCCATTCAGCTCAGTCATGTAGAGCCCGAAGTGAATGTTTGCGCTGAGAACTTTCTGGATTTTTCTTCCCCTGGCAGTGTAATCTATTTGTCTGGGAACAACAGGAAATCCCTGTTTAGATGCGGCGTTCTGAGAAAAGCAGAACAAACTGTTACTTAAGCTATAAACTGTGGCACTTTGGGAAAGCCAAAGGCACAAGTCTCATAGGGGCTGTTGAAATTTGAAAGGAATTGTGTAAGTTATTAGAGCAAAGCACTGTTTTCAGTACAAACCAGCAGACTGAAATACAAATAAATAAACCAAGAGGCTCAAAGGCCACGTCTAATTGCTGAGGATAATCCCAGAGTGGCACCTGCTATGCTTCGCCATCAACAAGCCACTTGATGTTTTTGTTACAACCTGGGATTTTACTGATACATCGCATGACTCTACTGAAACATTTACACTCAGAGTGAGGAGTTTGGTTGAGCTCTAATGCCCGAAAGCCTGCTAATCCTCCAGTCTGGCTTCTATCTGAGCAGCAGGCCGATGTCAGCATCTGTCAGAAATATGCAGCGTTATGTAAGAATATAGAGGAAGTAAAGAATGAGCTTTCAGGGCAAGTATCCTGAAATGCTTTGCAGCTATTACACGGCAGCTGAGGGGGCGGAGAGACAGCATTGTGAGTAAAATGTAACAATCCACGATATGTAGTCAGTTATACTTAAAAATGAGAGCAAAGAATGGTCTTCAGTTGAAAAGATGCAGAAATTTTACAATTTATTTGCTTCAGATTAATAAAAACAACCTTAAATAAGTGACAACACTGGGGGAAAGCCAACCTTTACTAATAATAATCAGCATATTTCTTTCCTGTAGTGTAACAAAAGAAAACTAGATAGGCAAGCCTCATATATATACACATGTATGTGTGGATATTTTCAGGCTATACAGGTAACGTCCCATGTCAGCAGATGTCACTAGCTATTACATATCATTAGCTAATAATAGCAAAATTATTTTTCTCTGTTCATGAGAGCTAAAGACAAATGTATAGGTATAAATCTTATATAGAGACTATTTTAGAATATTTAGATAGTTTGTGATTGGCTTAGTTTAGCAGAAGAACTGGAAACAACCAGCCATTTCTGTAAATGTCCAATCAGTTGCTATTATGACTTTGAGTTAAATATGGCGCTGTAGTATAGTTAGCTATACTATAGCGGGAAAAAACAAAACAAAACTTCGATATTGTTAAACTACTCTGTTATTTGTATAACATGTTATTTGAAATGTAAACAAAAGCAAGATTAGATGTAGCAAACGACCAAAAGTAACGAAACGTGTCCTGGAAATCTCTTCTTGGTCGTGTTGTTGCACAAACACAGGAATTAAACTGAAACTTGCTATAAAAGGATTTTGGTTTCTGTACTTTTGTATTTAACTCGGGGAAACAGCATCGGATTAAGCAGATGTTTGTTCTCACCTTCATTTGCTTGACAGTGTAGCGCATGGTTCCAAACGGTCCATCTCTCAGGAGCTTCTTGCCCACCACTTTAGCTCGAATCACTGTGAAGAGAGCACACAGGTGCATTCCTTTTAGCGTACAACTTTCCAAGCAAATAAACACATTGCTTCTGTTAAATGCCGTTTCAGGACCAGGTTGGCACCACAGTTAACCATTTATCCAATTTTCTGCATTACTTCCATTTGCTGAGAAAGCCAATAGAGAAAAATCACTAAAGAAATTTGATACAGAAATGGAAGGAAAAGAGTCTGAACTAGAAAGGGTGGGATTGGAAAAAACATTCATGTTCACTGTTATTAACTTTTGGCCATCTGAACACTAAATCTTCACATAATTAGGAAAAAGTGCGACTTCAAACAAAAACAGGGTCCCATCTTTGGGAGTACAGCTTGACAACGATCTTATCAGAGTGCAGGACCCTCATGTAAATGTTGGCGAGGTGAAAATGCTTAGCGGCAAGTTTGATTTGTTTGCTTTCCCTTGTGTTGGCGTAAGGGGGCTTATTATGAAAGGCCAGGAACTGGGAGTGTACAAAATGAGCGATCATTTGAGCTGCTGCTTCAGCGCCTACCTCGAGCTGCGGGCCCTGCATGAGCTTTTAGTCCCGCTCTGAAGTTCACCTGCTGCCCAAAGCCCAGCAGCCACAGACACAACTAACACTGACTATGTTTGTTATCTTCTCCCTGTGGAATTTCCTTCCCAGATTCTTTGGGGTTTCACATTCCCCAGAAAGGGGGGAGAAAGAAATGAGGCATGTGGCATCTTCTGTTGGATTTCTGTTTGTCTAGCTGTCCTGCTAAAAGGCAAAAGGAAATTGGGCATAAAACTACAAGTCAAATAGGAAGCTATTACAGCATGGCCACCCAAAAGTGGTGACCACAGATTTATTTTAGCTATACGGTCCCCTATTTGAACCGAGACTTTATTTATGCAACACACCAAATCCTATTTTGAAGCAGTAAATTGAGCAATGCAGCCATCCAGGAGCCTCAAACAGATTTTGTGTTATTTTTTGTGTCATTTCAGTCTTCTTTAGTAGAAAGCTTCACTTTCAGTGTCACTTTGCAGCAAAAATGCACAACGCATGCACAACCAAATAAATAAAATAAAGATTAAATCACATTAAATCGTAAATTAATTTAAAAAACATGGGTCACTCCTTCCAGATTAACACACTGTTCAGAGTCCCTGCCTGCCCTCTACTTTCTGAACTTTTGCAATAACTTGGTGCACAGCGTTCGATCCATTAACCTGTCAGCTCGCTCTAATATGAACTCAAGAGCGCTGCTATGTGATCAACCTCTGCTAAATGTATCTAAATGCTGTCTGACAGACGTCTGCAGCTGCAATTACAACAGCACAGGAGCACAATTACACAGGAATGTGCAGATATAACTGGATACTTTTGCCTCATTTCAGTACACTGCCGCCATTATTTTCAAATGCCACCCAAAAACGCAGTTTCCTTCTCTGCCCCGGCCTCAAAACCAACCCTCAGGACTAACAAATGTTTGTGTTTGAAGAGTCACAGGTCAGCTGATTTAGCTGAAGTACATCCAGATAGGACCCCTTCGTTTTTCTTTAGACGAAGGCCACTAATTGGCCTGTGATAATAAGTGTGAAGCACCAAAGACAGAGGATTTCCTCGATTGACCTCCTCTGCATTCAGCAGAGTTGCCAGCTCACATATTTAAACCCATTTCTCACATTACCCTGTAGGGCTGCCACGATTAGTCGACTAGTCACGATTATGTCGACTATCAAAATCGTCGACGACTAATTTAATAGTCGACGCATCGTTTGAAGCTTTGTAAGATCACAAAAGACGCAGGAATAAGTAGTAGGATTTAAGAGTGTAATAACGGACTGAAACAGAAGATGGCAGCACTGCATGTACAAGGATGCCAGCTGCCGTTAAACCCCGAAGAAGAAGAAACTGTGTCCCAGAATTCATAGCGCAGCCATGGCGGCAGTGGCAGCTAGTTAGTTTTTATATTACTCTTATTATTCTTTCTGGGTCACAAAATAAACGTTTAACATATTTTCAGGCGAGAATGTAGCTGTGTAAACCTCAAATATCTGCTCAGTTTATCAAGATTTATCAAGATATTTTCAAAAGCGCTCCGACGTTTTCGGAGACGTCTGTTACCCACTATAGCTAGCCGGGGGCTAGGCTAACTAGAGCCGTGAGAACACCGGACTCCCGGCAAACCGTTTTCAAACCCACCGCCGTCTTTCACTACTCAGGTTAAACATATATAAGTCACTTAGATAACTTAAAAATGTTATTGTTTGGCTTTTTTAGTATTTTATTTGTTCCTGAGAAAATCGGTTTGGCTGAGATTAAAGTTATAGTTTTTACACAGCTGAATAAACATCAAGCAGACAGCTGATTATCAGAAGTGTGAGATGCTCGAGAATATACTCCGGTCCTGTTAGATAACAAGGAGTTTATTAAAACTTCACTGAAACAATCTGCAAATTTCATTAAAATTTAATAAACTATCATCTTGTCTTTATTTTTAGTTAGCACATACCTTAAACACTTAAAGCTGTAAGCTAATGATAGCTATATAAGAGCAGATGCTGCTGGTGCAGTAAGCTGTACGTTTTACGTCCAATGGATGCTGATCTGACTAGTCGACTATCAAAATAATCGTTTGTGGCAGCCCTATTACCCTGGTTCATCTGGAAACTACAGGTATACTAAGTGGGTACTTTCTAAACTTCTTTTAGCGTTTTAGATTGACTCAAAGTTAGCAAACTACGCTAGCTAACCTAGCCTGGCTTCCAGATCTAAAAAAGGAAGTCAACAGCACTTCCAGTCTTAAATGTGTATTCTTTTTAATGGCCAGCAGGAGGCGATCATCTGATTGCAAAATATAATTAATTTGTATAAAAACTATTTAGTTTATCAAAGCTAATATTTTAGTAAAACACTTTTCTTATTAGTTTAACCTAACCCGGGCTTATGCAGTGTTCTTGCTATTGGAACTGTCAGTGACGAGTGAGGAGGAGGAGTCTTTCCCTGTGGTTGTCACTGCAACTGCAAGTATAACTAAAATATGTATGAAGAAAATTTTGATCTGGAAGCACCCTCATGAGAAGAAGAAATTAATCTCTTTGCGCAACAAAAGCAGTAGGCGAGGCCCAGAATGGAAAGAAAGTTGACCTCAAGTAGTTCACCAACCTATTGTTATTCAAAACCGGCTATAACCCCCCCCCACCCTCTTCCGCCACTACCTCCCCTCAGAACACTTTCCTTGTGACGCACAGGGATTCATCTTCTGCTGAAGACCTGACACACATTTTCAACAGTGGGAGTCTTTTTGTCATAAGAGAAGTAAACAGGAAATAACCTGAAAAAAAAAATCCCCCTCCACTCTCTTGCCTGAAGGAGGCGATTACACAAGCATGGATGCAAATGCTAAGTCTTAAGGTGAGCGTGTAATTTAGTTAAACATTTAGCCAGCCTACGTACAATGTGGCAAACTGCAAGCATGGCAAGAATAAGGCTAGTCGTTTGTGTGTGTCTGCGGATGTGTGAGGGAGAGGAGGAAAGCAAGGCACGGGGCGCGTGACGCCGATTTTGGTATGCAGAAAGTTGTCCAAGCTTGAGGAGGCGAGTAGGAGGAAGAGGAATTCTCAGGACGACACACTACCACGCTCAAAAATAAACACTGAAACCGAATCCCCATTGCAGAGCTTTATGTCAGGTGAAAAACACTGGCGCAGAGAGCATGCAGCGCTCGCTCACATGCCAAATGGAGGGAAGCTTATGAAGCACAGGGATTTTTCTTTCCTATCACTCTCATACCATGATGGTCGATTTCTGCCAAATCAAACATAAGAACCTAACAGTCTTTAAATTTGGCTTAAATGTGCTCAAACGTAGCAGACTTCTTAAAAAGTACCCAACTGTAATGTCAGTTATCAAGCTTCTAGCTAATATTTAACCTAAGTGAATACCAACACACAGCTGGTAATGCCAGACAAAGCAGAGTGCATGAAAACGAAAATCCATTTAATTGCCTGTGAATTCAACTTCTTATTCACCAAATTAGAAAGTTGATTTCCCTTCATTAGAGGCTCCTGCGGGATCGAGCGACAGGAACCTTGAACCAACTACTCGTTTAAATGTTGCCGTCACGCTAGCAGACCTCAAAAATGCTAGTTGCCCGAGTTAAAATTGGTACCCTTTTGCACACTTTGGCCAAAGTATCTAAAACACAGCATCGTGCTCTACAATGAAACCTTGTATCTAAATTAGGGAGTATGCTGAGAAAGCTCTGGGAAAGGCAGTCACAACCCAACACTGGGTGCTATCTGTGCACCTTTGCACCTGCTTTGCATTTTCCTCTTCTTGCTTTTTATCTTCACCACTCACCGACTTGCTGTTACTCAAATCACCAGCTGCCTTTCACCTTTTTACCTGTTAGACTGCAAGTGTTGCATAAATCTTGGTAACACTAACAGTTAGAGGTCAGTATAGATCAAACAGTACTTGTTACTATTCTTTCAAGTTCGCTAACCTTTAATAAACATACTGAAGCTGAATAAATGACAGTTTTTTGGTTTATTCTTCATTGTGTTTTCATGTATGAGTGTTGTACCATTGTGCGTCACCCCTGTATTGGCCTCTTGTTTTGGAACAGTTAACCTCTGGGTGGCTGTGTGGTCATTAGAAGGGAAGGGCGGGCTGGACATTCGATACGCCTGGCTCAGGGGACGAACATCCCAAGCTTGTATGGAATCCAGACTCTTTGACATCTCCTCGAATTTTAACTCACTTGAGGAAAAGTATAAAAATCTGATCCAAGCTTACATAATTCAACGGTGGGGGGGAGGGAGCAGATGCTGCTAAAGGGAGTAGCTATTTACCTGAATGCTACATAACTCATTAATAGGAGGATGAGGTTACAAAGCTCAATGCAATGCATCGCTCTAAACCCACTATGCTATGCTTGTTTCACTAAGCTCCTCTATGGATAGCAAACATCCACAGCGGGGCAGGATCCTTTCTTTCAATGGCCTGATCCCCAATCCCAAACCGAGCATAAACACATATCACGCTAATCCTCAGCTTCTAACTCGGTTTACAGCGCAAGCATGTAAAAGTTTGCTCCTGTCACCTCCGAGCATTTTGGGAATGAGCGGCATTACGAAGCAATATTGAATTTCAGGGTCAAAGCTTACTCTCAGACCTCTAATCTTGCTTCGGGAGGGCTTTGGAAAAACAAGTGCTGCACATTTCCTCCTTGTGAATGGGCTGCTTTAACCCAGCTGCCTAGTAGAGGCCAACAAGGTCTTTGCATGAGGCGCAGCCAGGTCATTGCCCAGTGCTCAGGTATGTAGCAGGGCAAAAAAGAAAACAACAAAAAACAACCAGCTACAACATTTTGGGCCTTTCTATCACAGACAGGAAACTGCAGCACATGCATGCTTTTGTATGTCACAGTTTTAGATTTGTCAAGTAAAAAGGAGACATTCTGCAATAACCTAATTTTCAACCCCTTTAACCTAATTGTGATTCATCCAGTGGAGTGCCTGCGGGTGATTGTGGGTCAGGGCCAAGAAACCAAGAGGGAAAATGCTTTGAACTCCACTGATGGTCTTAAATTTGGAAGATACAGGCTTGTTGCCTTTGATGTTGACGTTGAGAATTACAGCCTTTCTCTCCTGTCAAATGAGCGTTTCAACCCTATGCCGTGTTGTTTTCCACGTCTCCGAGTCCAGCGAAGAAAGCAGGTTTCAGTTGACAGGAAGAAAAATAGACATTCAGCTAAAACAACAACAATAAAAAGATCTCTACACCAGTTATACAGTTAAATTGTCCATGATTTGGTAATTGCACATGCTGGGAGGCTACACTTGACCCAGAATATCCTGTGAGCATGTGACCTTTTAGTGTTTCTGAAGCGCTTCTCATCGAGGGACTGGAGGTGCGCAAGCAAACCGCAAGCATTCAAAGCACAACTCAAGCTAAGCCCAGGGTCTTGGAAATGGGATTTGTGGGGCTCACAACTGATCGCTGGCCCCCATTGAAGTCAGTCCCAGATTCTACACTGCAAGTCTCATGGGGTGCCAACACCACAAGCTATCCAAAAGATCTGAAGGACTGTGAAAGGCATCGCTTGAGCGTTTGTCAAACGGGGTCACTTGGCTGAAGACACACCCACAGGCTCTGTGATCAGTCCCCACCCAAGAGAAAACGGCCATTTTGGGGCTGTAATGTCACAGTTTCTGTTATCTTATAAACAGTGGGATCCTCTGAAGTATGACAGGCTAAACCTGCACCACCTCCTCCTCCTCTAAGATGCTGCAGAGGATTCACCAAACCATCATTGTGAGTTGCTGCCCACGTCAGAGCTAAATGAAGTGACTTCCACCTACAGAGGCACGCTGGTTCTGTCCTCGGCATCTGAGCAAAGAGAAGCCTCCTTTTCACAGGCAAGTCTGGCAAAGCCTTAGGAAAAGCAAAGTCTTGTGGAGCGATTATGACACTCTGAGACTGGAAAAAGGAAACTGCAAATGAAATGGTATTTTTAAAGTTACACCGTGTCCTCGATGTGACGTTTTTCTTGTTGCCAAGGGGTAATAAAAATATGTGAACTGAACAGGATGTCAATCGACAAGAGAAAAGCAGGTTTATGAGAGCTGCTGGATTATGGAAATATGAGCTTTATTATTGTTTATTGATGGTGATCCATATGCTAAATCGTTAAGGTTAACAGAGCATTTCAATGGGAAAATCTACTTTCAGAGTTAGCTGACACCACTAGCTTTGTGCCGGTATGAATAGCATGCTGTACATTGAAGATAATCAAAGCTTCAAGCTTAGCAATTTAGGCATTGCTACCTTGATGTTTTGAAACGTGATGCAATGCCTCCAGGCTCATCCTAAACCAAATCCTCCTCTGAGACTCTAATGGGGACCTCAGACCCCCCAGTACACCTCTACAGAGTTGTATGTTTTATAAGAGTCAGAGGAGTCGCCGCCTGCTGGCTGCTGAAGAGAATGCAAGTTCAAGGCACTTAACCCTTTAAAGTATGAACAGTGTTGGTCAAGTTCCTTGAAAAAAGTAATCAGTAACTAATTACTGATTACTTCCCCCCAAAAGTAATCCCATTACTTTACTGATTACTTATTTTCAAAAGTAATTAATTACTTAGTTACTTAGTTACCTTTTAAAAACACGATTTACAACCTGAATAGGTGATAAAGCGATAGATCTTTCAGCCCAATTCTACTTTTTCTACATAATCCATCATACAAAATGTGATCAAATGGAAAAGTCTCTTTTTAAAACTTGTTTTATTAGTTTTAATCTTTTAACTTTATGCATCAAGCAAAAATGTAATTATCTGCAACATTCTCTGACTGGAAGAAATTTGTTTAATATTTAAACCTATTTTCTGCACATTCCAGCACATAAAATAAAATATTTTTTGTGTTTACACTCAGTCTTTCAAATAGATGCAAGTAAAACACAGCAGAAAATAAATAAAGTCAAAGACTAGCGGTCCTGTTGCTCTATTTTCACCTGTAAAGCAGGAGTGGGGTAGGCGGAGGTTTACCCTGGTGCAGGTGTGCAGCGGTCAGTGGAAGAATCCGCGAGTTTCTCTGTGAGTTTCCCATTACGTCGTAGCTACTCGGTGCTTGCTCAGAAGTTTAGGGGTTTTTTCGCTGTAAAAAGAAGTTTTCTTCCCACGCACAATGGACGCTAATGTTTTTGTCACTTTTTATGGAATCAAACTCAAAGTAAGGTCAGTACTTCCACGCTTTAAACGCTGCACGCTCATACTCTCTCTGCACTCGATATATGATCCATTGTTGGTCTGCACACAGCTGTTGTCTCGAACGTCGCACTCGCTTACGTCACTGTCATGAGACATTCTTGCAAAAAAAAAAATCACGGTTTTAGTAATGCAGTAACGCAGCCTTCCTACGGGAAAGTAACGGTAATCTAATTACCGTTTTTGCGATAGTAATCCCTTACTTTACTCGTTACTTTAAAAAAGTAATCAGATTACGCGTTACTGCCCATCTCTGAGTATGAACCATCAAATAATTGCCAAAAAATAAAATCTAACAAAATTACAAATACACATGTATATTAATTTGGATATATGAGTTTTAGTTTGTATCATATTTGTTACATACAGCTTTGTTATACTATTTATTGCTTAAAAATATATTGTGAATTTAACTGTTTCAGGTTGGGGTGGGGTGTGTGTTCAAAAATAAAATCACACTGATGATGTAGAAGTCTCAAAAAGTCATGTATCAAATATGGTACACTTTGCATTGCAGGTGTATTATTGAATTCAGACCAATAAGCTGTGTCCATCTTTTATCTACAGTTTATGTTCACTACCTTCAAGTTAGTTTAGTTAGCTAGCTTAACTTAGCATAAAGACAATGAAAAAAGGAGTAACCAGCCAGCCTGGTTATGTCCAAAGACTCAGCTATAATTATAAAGTTGAATGAATAATGTCTTCTTTGTTTAATTCATAGAAAAGCTTTGGCTGCAAACATCTAAATGTAGTCAAAAAGGCACTTTTAGGAAGTCTGCTTCACCTTTCAGAATAATGGGTATCATTTGTGCAGTAAATTATGATTTGGTGTGTGTATTTAACATGAAGAAGTCTCCAATTTCATTAAGATTTTAAGGCATCGGTAACTAATGTTCTCTATAATAGTTTTCAGCCTCTACTGGTTACTAGTAGCAAGTACAAGATCATTAACAATGATGTCAGAGTATGTTTATGTGAATTAGCTGACAGTAGGTGTTAGGGCAAACACGTGGGCTTACACACATGGTCGCAGTGTGTGTGTGTGTGTGTGTTGGTCTGAACTGAGAGATTATTGTTTGAGCTCGGGTTAAGGATTTTAGAGAGCCTCATGACGGTTCCCACATTTTCAGGTCAAATGAGATTAAAACAAAATATCGGCTCCAGTCAGAAACCCAAATGCGAGTCTGCGCTCCTCGTCTGCAATAAAAACCGCCTTTCTGTCCCATCTGAAACACTTCAGCCCTCTCTCCCTACAGCAGAGATCAAATCATCCTCGGGTCTTTACTGGTGTTATCCACCCACAGAGGTCAGGTTGGACCGGCGTTCCAGGCTAAGCCAGATCCTAAATTCATATTATTCTGGGCAGTCAGAGAAAGCACACCCAGGCCAGTAAAACAAGCCATGTACACCTCGACCCTCCACTGCTGCTTTATCAACCCGAGGCCGGGCGTGCTGAGTCGCTCTACACAGAAATACCAAAGCGTGCAGATAAATAAACAGTGTTTGAAACATGTAAACTCACTGTGGGTCTTGTTTTCAACTGGTTCCAATTCACACCAATCAAAGCACATTCCCCCTCACCCACCCATCTTCCCACCAGAGCACAGCTTTGGGAAGAATGTGCAGACATTTGTGTCCGGAGCAAAAGCGGAATATTTGAAGTGAATTAAAAGTCAAACAGTTTTCTGACACACACAGAGCAACAACATTCAATCATCTGTGTGGGGAAGCCTGTTAAGGATCATCAAGGCAGATGCTGGAAGAGAACTCTGCACTCGCTCCGATTTAAACAGGTGGGACCACGAGGTGAACTGAATCAGGTGATTCTTAAACTCAGGTCCTCAAGCGTCTTCATCAGTTTGGGACATTTTAAGCTCTCACTTTAATCAAAAACTACCAGAGTTTATTAAAAATGTCCAATTCACAGCGAGAGATCCGCATGCTAAAACCCAGAAAGGACTGGAAGGAACCAGTTTTTTCACGCTCCTGTGACAAGCAAAGCTTTTATTTTAACATCTGACCTCCGTGAAGTGATTAGAATAAATAAAGTAATTTTTATGAGTATGAGAGGGGAAAAAAAATCGGGGTTACCCACCTATGTCGGAGTTGCAGAAGGCGTCTTGGGGGTGCGTGAGAGCGCACGAGCAGCCCTCCGTCAGCTGGTTAACATGCAGGGTGCTGAAGATAAACAGCAGGCTGACCAGGTACACTGAGTGCATTTCTCCAAACTTTCTCACTCCCTCTCTGGAATAAAACTGTCCGACTAAGTCCGCTCAATCACCACCGCACACTGGCTGCTGCTTCAGTAAGTAGTCAGTAGATGTAGCAGGTATTGCGAGTACCGTCCACGTCTGTAGCGCTGCTCGTCTGTCACAGCTCGCTTCTCTCTGCTCGAGCGTTTCTCCCTGATCCCGCGGAGGAGCACACGCGCACATATAAGCGCGCGACGAAAGGTTCACGCCCCTCCCTCTTCTGAGCTCGCAACCAGTGCGGCCAATCACACGCTATTAGGAATAGCAGACACGATGACATACTGGAACATTTTCCCCTCTTCATCTTATTTTCCCATACAGACCTAAATATAATAAAAACAAGAACAACAACATCAATAATAATAATAATAATAATAATACAGAAACATAAAGTCGAGAATGAGATGTTAGCTAAAAAAATATGCGTGCAACTGTTTTGATAAGTGAAGCTCAACTAGTAAAAATGTCGTCTAGCGTCATGTTCATTAGTTATGTAATAACTAATGAAAGACATGTAGATAGCCAGTATGGACTCATATGTCCTACTGGTACATAAAAAACAAACACTAAACACAGTTTATAAGTAGAAATGAGCAACTAATGAATTTAAAGAGTTGTTTATCAAATCTCATTCACTAGATTAATTCCAGAAATACTTTATCTCCCCCTCTCCTCACCCCCTCCTGACTGCAAGAAGAATAACTAAATAATGAACAATGTCTCCTTTATTCTTTTGTTTCCTTTTTGCTCATTTCTCACCGAGGAGCCTCACTTAGTCATCCTGCCCACCCTCTGACGCCCCCTTTAATTACTAATGCTGAGTAATAGCAAACACAGTCTGCAGCGGCAATCCGAGGCAACCAGACGACTCTTCATCTCTGCACAGTAAAATCAACAGATGTGAGGGCAGAGAAAGCCACTCTCTTCTTTTTTCTCTCCCTCTTTAAGGTTGATCATCACCGTGCTTGAAGATTCATGTGGACCTGTGGATAGCTTCACTTTGTTTTGCAAAGGCTTTACTCAAGCCACCTGTTAGTCACATTCGGTTATATTAGCCAGTTAAAGCCTCTTTCCTCTCCCTCCTGACTGCTTCACAGATCCGCTGCTCTGTCGCCGCCGGGGGCTTATCTGCTGAGAGACTGAGCGAGCTATGTTAAGTGTTCACGCTGCTCGTGGTTACATAAGCGCGGCACAAATAATCATGTCGAGGAACTCTGACCCTAGATGGGCCTTCATTAATGGTTATCGCGCTTTAAAGAGACATCGCAGGCAAGGCTTAATTTTGTAATTAGCAGGGTACTGATAAGCATGTGAAATTTCAGTTTTAAACTTTTAATCATAAAATTTAAAGCTGACTGTTTGCCTTGTACATGTGGTCCCATTATGCTCGTTTCTTGGATTCTGTTAGAGTAAATTTGCACAACTCTAAGCTGTTTTAGCACCTCTTTAAGCCAGCTTACTTCTGATTGCCTGCCCCTGGCAAACTGAAGGTTTGAACAGCCAGTGGGGGCGGGCCTTGTGTAACTGCTACATTAAGGACATCCCATCTTTTTGACATCATGTAGATCAAAGGCTACGTTCACACTGCAGGTCTTAATGCTCACTTCCGATTTTTTGATCAAATCCGATATTTTTGTCTGCTTGTTCACACTACAAATAAAATGCGACAGCAAACGCGCTCTAGTGTAAACGCTCAAAGCGGCCGCATGCGCAAAAGAAGACGTCACACACAACGCGCTCTGTTTAGACCCAGAGCAACAGTATTGTTTGACTGATGGCCCTTAATATAAAGATTTCGGACTTCACGTTTCCCAATTTTTGCTTTAAGTTATTTTGTTATTTACATAATAATGTAAATAACCTAATAATGATCCTTATTGCTGTTTTAGAGGAGCGGTGCTTCAAAGGATAGTTGCAGATTTCTGTCAGAATCGGTAGATTATACAGAACAAATAAAATGTTCACGTTTCTCCAACGTTGTCTTCCCAACAGTTTCACTGACATCTACACGGGATGGCCGGGAAGCGTTCGCGATGTCTTCTCTGGCGCTGATAATTGGCGTCTCTCTTGTGTCGGTGACGTAAAAGACGGATTTAATGCGACATGATCATCAAACAGCAGTCGCTTTCTAAAACATCGGATATGTATCGGATTCAGTACCACATACGAAAGTGACCCAGATCGGATTTGAAAATATCGGATTTGTGCCGTTCACACTGTCAGACCATGATCGGATATGGGTCGCATAGGGTCAAAAAAAATCGGATTTGATGCGCTTTTGCCTGCAGTGTGAATGTAGCCTAAAAGTTGAGAAGTTGTCGGCAGCATCCATTGATTTTACTGCAGAGAGATTGCTTGTTCTTGGAAAAGCCAACTTTGAGAAAATTCAGTCATTTAAAGGCCACTTAATGGATGCTTTTGTTAATGTGTCACACTCAGAAAGACTAACAAGCTGAAATACTGCACAGGCACCTCAGGACTTTCCGTTTTATCCCTCACCCATGACTCACATCAAGAACTCATCAAAAGAGTCCGTGTTTGTTCAGCGGTACATTCAGGTGTAACGCGTCAACGCATTTCAGCCAGCAGGACATTAACCGTCCGCGGAAATTCATTTTCACAGTGTGTTATCAGAGGTGCAGCCTCATCCGATGGTCAACAGCAGCGACATTATTGAAAACACGTCAGCTGCGTAATTGTCTTCAAGCACAGAAAATGCCCATGCTGTTAGTACTGTTAGTTCAGTCTCCGACCTCAAATCTAAGCCAAATTTATTGGCATCCCCTACTGAAGCAGTGAATCTGCATGTGTCATTTGTGGCTTTAGCGATGAAAACAGGAAGGTCCAGACTCGCAGGAAGTTAAGGCCGGCTGCAGAAAGGAGTGATTCACTTGGGCCAAATTACATATGACTTCATAGCAGTGGAACAGCTCTGCATTTCTAACATATTGTATAAGATAACAACATGAATCAGGGCCAAAGAATGCACAATCCTAATATGGTGATTATTGGCATAGACTGCTTTAAAATATAAATTGTTCTTGTAAGAGCCAAAGTCAATGTTTATGTTTTGCTTATTTGTTATGGTGGCACAGGTGCATAGCCTTACCTGCGTCTCAGGTGATGGCATGTGGGTGTGGTCACAGTCTATTTACCTGATGTCGGTGTTTGCAGCAGGTGTGTTGGGTGAGTGGTTTGTGGGCAAACTTTTCTGTTGACCGTCACTTTTTGGCATACCACTTAATCCATGCGCTATTTGTAAATTGATTGAAAGCGCAAACGTTTGTTTTTGTTTTGTTCTTAAAATAAATACGGAAAGTAAAAGTACGACTCATTATGGATTATTGGAGGCACGTCACAGGGACACAACCAACTCAGCCGGGCGCGGCTGTATTTATGGATGAAAGTCGCAACAGTCCTTAAAGTTGTCAGAAGTGATTGTCAGCTTAGAGCCAGTTGTGCCACACTATGGCAGGCTTTTTTCTTTTTCTTCTTCTCAAGTTACTCGAGTTTGTAGGTTCTCTGTCATCCAGGAAATGTCCTAAGTCAGGAACTCCAGGCCTCAAGGGCCGGTGTCCTGCAGGTTTTAGGTTTCAACCTGGGTCAACACACCTGAACCAAATGATTCGTTCATTACCAGGCTTCTCTAGAACTTCAAGAGATGTTGAGGTCATTTAGCCATTTAAATCAGCTGTGTTGGATCAAGGACACACCTAAAACCTTCAGGACACCGGCCCTCAAGGCCTGAAGTTGGACACTTGTGTCCTAAGTGCTTGAAATTATGGCATCTGGACTATCAGAGCACAAATCACAACAGGTGTTTGCAACTGTTGAAAATTTCCACCAATAAGAAGGGAGCTTTTTCAGTAGGGCTTTATAGATAAAAATATACTAAGTGCTATTGTCTCTTTACACTTAATGAAAGCATAAAAATAAACAAGTCATCGAATTTAATATGAAATAAAGAACTGTGAGAGTCTATTCAACTGAATTAAATTCGGTTTTATTTATGTAGTGCTAAATCCCAACAGGAGTCACCTAAAAGTGCTTTATATTGTAAATAATACAGAGAAAACCCCATCCATCAAGAACTCTCTCATGAGCACTCACATGGTGACAGTGGGAAGGAAAAACTCCCTTTTAACAGAAAGAAACATCCAGCAGAGCCAGGCTCAGGGAGGGGCGGGGCCATCTGCAGTGACCGGTTGGCGGTGGTGTGCGGTGAACACGCTCGCACATTGTCATGACCATTTAAGTCGTGGCACACAGTGCTCACTGAGCCCATGCAATGACTTTGGACTCCTGTCGGGCACCGTGACGTCATTCTGGGATTCATTGTCCCTTCTTTGTTTTGTCCTTGCAGAGTCGTCTGCAGATGTACGTATGATAAGGCGCTATAAATGAACCTGAATGAACCCCGCCCTCCTCTTCCTTTTGGGTCTGTTTCTCTCACTCTAATCTGGGCAGAAGGCAACATGCTAACTTTGTCCTCTGGTTTCTGTCAACGGGAATTCTTGAAAATGTAGGAAGTTGCAGAGTGAATGTTTACGAGGGAGGCCGACGGAAGGCGGCGCGAAAATGAAAAGTGCAACACTTCACTGCAAAATATTTCTCGGAATGTAGCAAGCATCAAAAAAGTAATTTATTATGTGTAGCGCAGAGCATGTGAAGGTAAATTTTCCTTTTTGGAGTGAGCAGCTGAATAGAGAGAGCTGTTCACCATATGTGTGTGGGTTCAATGTGTCTTTTTGGCTTGAGACGCTCTCGCTGGATAGTCGAGAGAGTAAGACAGATGCGGTAGGGATGCTCGAGTTCAGCAATAAGTTCATGTTTGAAGATTGTTGGTGCACTATTAAAAATGATAGGCCCATGCTATGCAAGCATCGTGTTCTACTTTAACTTTACTGTCAGAAATGGGACAAGATAAAACAGACGATGGCCTCCAGAATATTCTGGTTATGTGTGTCTCTCACAGTCTGTCACTGTGACTTGATCCATGCAACTGAAGGGAAAAAAAACCCTCAACACCCTCTGGAAATCATGCTGCTAAAAGTAGGCCAGCATCCTGTAAGAATAATGCAGAGCATAGTGCATTTCATCTGAAAAAGTCCAATTATAGAAAAAGGTTTGTTGTGAGGCTGGCCGTTCGCCGGGGGAGCAGACAACGGCTTTGTGTACCGGAGGTCTTTAAGCCCTGGTTGACAAAAGAGAACATAGTGGTGACTCAGAGGAAATACCTTTCATCCGACTGACAGGCCTCTAGAGAGGCACAGGAAGAAGAGGCACGGTCGCCGAGGGACAGCATCCAGCCCTCACTCACCCGGCCCTGGTGTTCGGCTTACATGCCATTCCACTTAAATGGGACACACAGGATGATCTCTGCTCTGCAGCTCGGTGCTGTGAGGAGGTGAAAGTCGTGACACAGCAGGCACACTGGCCGTATTTCGCAGGAGGATTTGGGATCTTGCGGTTTGGCGAAGGATCTTTCTCCAACTGGGTGGCTGCTTGGACACAAAGGAAACACCTGTTGTCCAGTGAAACTCCACTGGGTGGTAAACTGAACCGCAGGTGGAGTGTGGTTATTAGGAAGGGACTGGAAGTTATTTCACACAGTTTACCAAAACCAGTGCAGTTGGTACAAGCAGATGCTTTATCACAGGCGTTTATTGTTTCTATTTTCAAGTCAGCATTGACACTATAAAGTAAAAGTATTGTTTTGCTTGTAGGCATAAAGGAAAAGTCATCCAAAGGTTGCCAGTTTGGGGCCAGATGCGCGTTATTCCTCCTATCTCACAGTTTCTGTTTTCTGTACTAAAAATTTCGAGGATTGATTTGCTTAGTTCTGTACAGGGTTATGCTTCAGGTTCACCAAACATGTAAGCCTTTGATGACTGCTCCTGGGTCAGATGTGCCACGGAATGTATGGAATGCATATTTATAGTGGTTACACCTGCAGCGCGCGTTTGATGTGGAGCTGTCTGATTCACAGGCAGAGCAAGTTTGGTGAGCTTTTCTTCTGTATTCTGTGGTGTTTTCAGGTTTAAGAGTTGCTACACTGTTGCAAAACTGTGTAACAGGAGTAGGTTAACAACTACAGGTTTAAGTTACTAAGCAACCTCTAGCTCAGGGGTCAGCGGTTACTTTTCTCAAGGGGCCACATGATAAACTGGGACTGTTGTAAACTGGGAGAGTTCCATGAAGAAGCTAAACTCAATTCTGCTGAATTCTAATTCGATCTTTTTAGAAACTGCTACTGATGAGGATAGATGTTACACTTAAGTGATGATATGAATGAAACAGGCATAGTCAAAGTGGTGATATTTTGTCACTATTTAATCAGCATTCCTGTTTTGTCCCATTTCATCCCCCAGCCTAACTAGGCATGCAGTTATGTCTGTGAACTTCCTGTACCTTTGACTGAGCGCGTTGCTGCCAGTTCCTCTGTAATCGTTAACTCTTTTGTTATCCCACATACACAGATTAGTGACTGGCCTGTCTCGTGGGCAACACAGCTTTCATTATGAGCCAAGGAGAAAAATCCCCGATTTCCTGGATCTGTCTTGTCTGTCAGTCTGGAGAGAGACACATTTTCAAAGCTTTCTTTTTTTCTCAGGGCATATTAACACAGCAGAGTACGCTCTTCCATAACACTCTTTGATGAACTTCTCACATTTGAGTCCTAATTTTCCATTGACCAAAGGTTTGGATGTAGTATGCAGGCAGTACAATGCTGAAATCTGTGCTAGCTGGTACTAGCAAGTTCAATGCACATGCTAGATTCAGGTGTTCAGTGTAGCCACAACATTAGAGTGTTGTTGCTCTAATGATGCATTTGAGCCATCACAGTTCATTCTGCTCCAAGATCAGGGCTTGAAGGTGGACGGCACTCTCAGTACTGTGATTTATTTTCCCTGCTATCTTGGGGTGGAAAAGAAAGACGTTCCTTGCATCCACTTCTCAGGGTCCATCACTTCTAAAAAGTGACCTGCTAACTTTGTTAATTAACACCTTAATTTGTTAATTAACATACAGCAGTGTTGCGGTGGGCTGGTGACACCAACACACAAAAGCTAAAACAGGGCAGTGCTGTAGACATAGGAATCACCAAACACACCACAATACAACTTTATCACAATACTTCACTCACAATATGATATTATTGCAACATTTTGCAATATGGGGAATAGTACAATAACACATATTATGATTTACCACGTTTTTAAACTGCAAATTATGTCCTCAAATGTAACATTGGCAGCTGTCGCTGTCTTATCCAGTAAGATAAAGACATCTCGCCTCAGCATAACAACACTGTCACTAAAACCTGCCCTAAATGTTGACAAAAGTTGGAGTCAGTCTGCTATCTTTCCCTGTCTGTGATTGAGTGGGGTCAGTGGGGTCAAGTTGGCAATTACATGCAATCTTCTGATAATCTTAGTATTAGTAGTATTACCAGAATATTTATATTTATTTAATAAAATATTGACATTTTGGCTCCCCGCATGGATACAATATCACAACACAAAACACTGGGATATTACACTTTATCAACTTTTACCCCCTTCGCCACAGTAAAACCTGAAAGATGCTGAAAGATGCTAAAACACTTTGTGCTGTAGAGCTGGCAAACAAAAATGAAGCAACGTAATAAATATTTAGCTGTTGTAGTGTTTTTGTTTTTTTTTTTAAAAAAAAGGCAAAATGCAGGTTGGTGATCTGCCCTTTTTTATCATTTAGCACTCCTGAAAATGAAAGAAATCGAATGCAGGCCTCTTTGCTGTTCTTTGGTCTTTTCTTTTTTTGTGTGTCAGAAGGTAAAGAGCATTTGTCTGAACATAAAGGAGTAGTGGACTTAGACTGTGACCTTGCTTGCCTGATATTGTTCCAAATAAAGGAAGTGCAAGCCAGTTATTCTGTGTCTAGGAAAGTAGAGCCAACCAATAAATGGCTGTAAGGGACAAGTGATGTCATTGTTTCTCTGGTATGGAATGACGTTACTAGATAACCTTAGCTATCACTGTTGCTTTTATCTGAACAATAGAGTTTGAATAGTTGGAAATGAGCTCAGGGCTTGCTATCTGAAACCAGTCTGTACGAGTTTGATATTGGTGGCTGTTCACCTCCCCACTGTTGCAGCTGAATTTTACAAAATGACATGACGGCCTGATGTTGAGCTACTCAGCATGTTAACTTCACTGAATATTTGAGCAGATGCTCACTGGTTACCAACTCCAGCATGTCTGTCATTTGATGTGTAGTTAAGACATCAGAAGAAGAAACACAAACATGGCCCTGACCCGTGATCCTGCTCACAATGGGACTCCCCCTACAATAAAATATGATGAACGGTCAGTAACTTCCTACTCAGGCGGGCCAAATGCAACCGCAGCACTCGCTGCTCAGACGCAGGCTCCCCTGCTGTACTGTACTGTACATATTTGGTGTGTGTGCGGTCAGGAAACCCCACAAAATGACTATGTTGTATTACGGCATGAGACAATGAGACACCAGGCCTAACCATAAACATGCGCATATGACAGCATGGAAATAGCTTTGACAAATTCCTTAAGGTTGAGAGAATGCCGAAGACGGATTCAGTGCTGAGAACAGGAGAAAAAACCCCAAACATTTGTTAGGTGGCCTCAAACTAGGTCATCATCACATTAATCTGTGACATATTTATGTACATTTTAAAAAATGTTAAAAGATTTTTTTAAAAATTGGACTTAACTGGCAAATCTTACAATATGAAAAGGCCTCCGGGAGAAAATATATATGTATATATTTTTAATAAAACATGAAAATAGATTATCAGGCTTTTAAAAGATGATACATAATAACAACATAAACTATGCTGCTCAGTACATGGTTATCATCATTTTTTAGTGGCTCATGATGTTATTACACTCCTCAAAAAAAATGAAAGGAACACTTTAATCAGAGTTTATCATCAACTCAGTTAAACTTTCAGGATATTGATCTGGTCAGTTAAGTGTTGGAGGCGTTGTTAATCAGTTTAAGCTGCTTTGGTGTTGATGAACTTAGCAGCAGGTACAGGTCTTTGTCCTGAGCCACAGCCACCCCCAAAACAGTGCTCAGTGAATTTAAGCATGGTAGGACGCCATCACTGAAAGAACTACGCAGTTTAGGAACTCAACCACAAAATCTTACAGAGCGGCGTCTCTGTGTGCTAAAGCGTACCCACCAACTCTTTGCTAACTCAGCAACTGCAGAGTTCCAAACGTCCTCTGGGATTAAAATTAGCACGAAAACTTTGCTCTGAGAACTTCGTAGCATAAGTTTTCATGGCCAAGCAACTCCTAGCAACATCCTACAACAAGGAAGTTTTCCACTTTTGTATAATTTTATCTTAAATTCTATTTCTATTCATAAGTGTTTTGACTGCATCACTGTACAGTGCAATAGAGTAACATTCATATTAACATTTCCTATGAGCTAAAACGTCCCTGACTTTACGCTGCAAATGTATTTTAAGGAAGTTTAATAAAATGGCGTGATCTATTTTAAAGTACGATGTCATTTCGATTGATGTCGTTTAGATGACCCAGGTGTAAGTGTAGGTGAAAAACAAACACACCTCAAAGAACAGTTTTACTCACATTCATGAGAAAGACAAGAACTAAGAACTGCTCTTTGATATGTTAGCATGATTGCTGTCCCCAAATAGTCTATAAATTAGTGCTGTCAACATTAACACATTAACGCATCAAAATTGTCAGTTGACTTAACGCAGATTAGTTTGTGTGAGGGGTTATTAGGCGTTAATGCAGCTCAGAGGTGTTAACGCCGTCATCACTGCTAATGCAATTAAAAATGTACTAATCTGGAGCGTACACTGTTTCAAAGTCGCTGGAATATCTCTGTCAACGCATTTTGGGCAGTTTGTCCGAAGTTTGTCCATTCTGCGCTCCACACGGGTTGAGTGCGCTTTAATCGCGTTAATCGTGATGACTGCGTTAGCGCGTTTAGCTAACGCAGTCATCGCGTTAGCTAAAAGCGTTAGCTAAAAGCGTTAGCTAAACGCGTTAGCTAAACGCTAGCTAAACGTTAGCGCGTTAGCTAAACGTAATGCCGTATTAACGACTTAACATTGACAGCACTACTATAAGTATAACACTATTACCTTGAAGTGATAGTTAGGGGGGGTTTCCAAGTTATTTTTCAGATTATAGAAACTTTAGTCTGTATTCTGCTCTCCTTAGTGCTCATTAGTTAGCTCAAAACTGTTAGTAAGATCCAAATGCCCCATTGCCAGCTACTGACACGTAGCTGACTAGCAGCAGAAACCTTTGTGATAAGGTTAAGCTAGTAGTCAACATATCTGAGCTGAATAAAGTGCACCACTCTCCTTGTCACTAGTAAAATTAAAGAAGAAACACCCAAGGAAACCAGTATTTACATTATTGGTCACCTGTTTTAATTTCAGTTGATTTCTGGGAGAGCAGACAAAAATAACCTGCATTTCTGAGAATCATTTACTTATTTGAGTAAGAAGCCCAAACAGGTACGTGCGTTTAGTCATGTTGCTTTCCTTTAAACAAGTGTGGCATTCTTTAGCAAGTATCATGGTGTTCTTTATTAACTGCTTCAAACAGAGTTCATCTGGTAAATGGTTTCTTCTGATCAGAAACTGTAAAAAAACACAACCAAAAAAACAGCTTTTCCCAGAAACCCGAACAACAGCGGGAAGGTGCATGTGGGAGGGGGAGAGGGAAAGTTAATTTAGGGAAGATGGTCAAGTGAGTCATCGTCAGGTCAGAGGTTAAGGGTGTCTATGGGGTTCACAGGATTCTGACATCACACATTGGGAGGGCGGAGGGTGCTCAGGCAGGGTTAAACTTAGAAACATGACATCACAGTATCAGGATTCCCCTGCCACTTTTTTCCATCTGTCTAAGCAGTATGTAATTCAGGCGTTTGCAATTTTCCATAATGTTTAACAGAACAGGAAACTGAGACAGTTGATGAGTTACTGTTTTAAGAATCATGTAACCTTGTGGACGAGATAATATTTATAGAACAGTTTAATTTCATGGACTAGGTGGGAAGTGGAAAATTCCACAGTTTATCATTGCTGTGGATTGCTGCTTTTTTCAAGCAGTATCAGGAGGTCATGTTACCCTGAATCTGCTCTGTTTATTCTTACCTGGTCTGTAACTCAAACGTATCCTTTTCTTACTAATTCAGGCCTCCTCTCTCTCCTAAATGTTGCATGACAAGAGGCCAAATCAACGTGTGAGTGAATTTGTCATTAGCATAATTAAGCCGCAGAAAATCATCTGAAGCTTCAGCTTTTAATGTTCTCTGGCACATTGTAATATATACACTGCTTAAACAAGTTAAAGCATTAGTTTGAAAAACTGTCACATCTCAATGGGACAAAAGAATGCTGGATATTTATACTCATTTGGACTGAGTAATGTATTAGGCACCAAAGGATGACACATCATTTCACTGGAATGAAAATGATCTATCTACAGAGAGCTTAATTCAAAAAGTGAAAAAACGAAACTCAAAAAGGGTTAGGTCCTAAGCTCTCCTCCCTGATCTGGACCAGGGCATCACTGAGCTCCTGGACAGTCTGAGGTAAAACCTGGCAGCGTTAGACTGAACCATGATGTTTCTGAGGTGTACTATTGGATTTAGGTTTGGTGGATGCGGGAGTCAGACATTGGTATCGACTCCTTCATCCTCCAGGAGCTGCGAACATACTATCACCACATGAAACCGGGCATTGTCATTCACCCTTGTGTTCCTCCATCGATATGCTCTCCAGACCATCACTGACCCACCACTAGGGCTGCCACAATTAATCGACTAGTCATGATTACGTCGACTATCAAAATCGTCGACGACTGATTTAATAGTCGACGCGTCGTTTGAAGCTTTGTAAGATCCCAAAAGACGCAGGAATAAGTAGTAGGATTTAAGAGTGTAATAACGGACTGAAACAGAAGATGGCAGCACTGCATGTACAAGGATGCCAGCTGCCGTTAAACCCCGAAGAAGAAGAAGCTGTGTCCCAGAATTCATAGCGCAGCCCAGCTCAGTTTCCAACAATGGCGGCAGCTAGTTAGTTTTAATATTACTCTTATTATTCTTTCTGGGTCACAAAATAAACGTTTAACATATTTTCAGGCGAGAATGTAGCTGTGTAAACCTCAAATATCTGCTCAGTTTATCAAGACACCACATATTTTCAAAAGCGCTCCCACGTTTTCGGAGACGTCTGTTAGCCACTAGCTCGATAGCTAGCCGGGGGCTAGGCTCACTAGAGCCGTGAGAACACCGGACTCCCGGCTAATCGTTTTCAAACCCACCGCCGTCTTTCGCTACTCAGGTTAAACATATATAAGTTACTTAGATAACTTAAAAATGTTATTGTTTGGCCTTTTTTTTGTATTTTATTTGTTCCTGAGAAAATCATTAAAATTTAATAAACTATCATGTCTTTATTTTTAGTTAGCACATACCTTAAACACTTAAAGCTGTAAGCTAATGATAGTTATATAAGAGCAGATGCTGCTGGTGCAATAAGCTGTACGTTTTATGTCCAATGGATGATGATCTGACTAGTCGACTATCAAAATAATCGTTTGTGGCAGCCCTACCTACCACTAAACCAGTCCTGACGAACGACGTTACAGGCAGCATAAGATCGTCCACAGCTGCTCTAGACCCTTTCACATCTGTCACATGTGAACCTGCTTTCATTTGTGAAAAGCACAGTGCTGCCAATTCTGGTGCTTTATGCTATGGTGCTGGGCAGTGAGCACAGGCCCAGCCAGAGGACGATTGTTTGGTCGGACACATTCACACCAGTGGCCTGCTGGAGGTCATTTTGTAGGGCTCTGTCAATGCTCATCCTGGTCCACCTTGTACTACGATAGAAAAAGGGATGAACTTGCTTTTAGAGCCGGCCTCGTGTGGACAGTAAAGGAAATGCTGTACAGGCACTCCTGTACTGGCTACATTTTCAGAATTGAAGATTGCTTTTTGCCACAAACTAATAGTTGCTTAACAGAAATGCTAAATATTTTAAAATAGTGCTGTAGCGCCATCACCACACGCACACGCAGACAGCTGCTGACTACTTTCTAGTCCATTTGGAATAAGTATGTGTAGCTGGTTTGTAGTATAGTCACCACAGAAAATTGGATGGTATGTGAACACACACATAGAGCCGCGCTTACACTCACTGATGGCAACATTTACATCAGACAGAAGGTGTACCTCTAGCACAAAGAGCGTAGGCTTGGCCAAAACGCTTTAAATGCCTGTTGGTCCCATCTTTGAAAACACTGACTGACAAAAACTGCTCTCAACGAGTTCCTTGTAATATCTGAGCGATCTCACACGTGGTTGACATTACAGATGGTTAGCCAATATATTTTAATAACAGGACACAGCCACTACTGCAGTCCAGTCTATTCATTTTAAATAAACAGAGATTTGTTTGAAACTCCGTGTTAAGTACATGTCCAGACTCCACTTGAGTGCAGCTATTTAGGTCCAGCTCCTCTGCGGTTGTGCTTTAATAGGGACCTGGACAGGCCTTATTAGCGATAATCAATTCACTAACCTACATTCCTGCTCCTGAAGAAAGAGGACAGACGGGTCCTGGGTGAGCCAGTCCTGCAAAAGCCATCAACACTGTGCCACATTCCTTTCACTCTAAAGGAAAAGCGATGCTTCTTTCCCAGTTTCCAGGGGCTCCGGCAGTATTAGGTCTCGGAAAAGATGGAGCAGAAATGAAGTGGCTGTGTGCAGATTTGGCCTCGGCGCGTTATGATGCATGGAGTGAATGGAATCATTCAGTCAAACCTTTCAGCTCAGTGATGCTGGCAAAAACAATCGCCGATCCAGACCTGCACCTGTGAGTAACGCGACAGCGCACAAATACAAAATGTTCTCTCGTGACGTCAAATGTATTTTTCCCTGCACGTGTCTCCGCACGCTTCGAGAGTTCAAAGGTCACAGTGACACACTGCTGGCAGTTGGTACTGTCCGCGAAAGCCGCTCAGCTGCCTTTACTCATCTCGGACCACGTGATTCTTCCAAGAAAACGTCCTTGCAGTCTCTCTTTGAATAATTCCTTCCTGCATTATATCCTGCTCCAATTTCCTGTTCCCACAGAAAATACATTAAAACAAAGGAGAGCTGAATGTTTTAAATATGCAGTTTCGTTTATGATATTTGGGACATAAAGCAGATGTCAAGAGTCTGCATCAAGTGTTTCTTTAGCCGTGTTTACACTGGGCTTTAACTTCATGGTTTGCTACAGTTTCATGCAACTTTGTGAAGAAAATTACAGCTCGCCAAGGCGTGAATTAAATCCCTCAATGCTGGGATCAAGTGTTTATTCAAACGGGGCAAAAGGCAGAGTGGGAACTTAAACTTGTCAAACATAAATGTATTCAATTTGCTTCACCCCCGACGACTCCGGTCTAGACCCGAGGGACAAATCTGGGGCCTATGCATTGGCAGGCTCACGACCCTTTTATTAGTTGTCATTTCTATGAGAGTTAGAAATTCAAGCTTCACGTGATCCCATTCATCTGTAGAGGTTATTAGGACATCAGTAATAAAGTGAGAAAGCCTGCATGGTGTGATTTGATTGACAGGTGTCCTGTCATAGGCAGCTGTAGCCAGTCGGTGTCTGCTAGACCTCAGCTAACTGGAGTAACTGAACTAGACATGTTCACCGTGTTTGTGCAGTTGGAGCATTTTCATTTTCAAATAATATGACTTACTTTCAGTGTTGGGGAGTAACGGAATACATGTACCGCCGTTACGTATTTAAAATATAAAATATGAGTAACTGTATTCCGTTACAGTTACCGTTTAAAAAGGTGGTATTTAGAATACAGTTACTTTGTTGAAATAAATGGATTACACGGCGGTACTTCCCTGTTTCATATTGTGGCGGGTCAGGACTGTTTGGGTTTTGTTTGACAGCTACGTTCTGTTGTTCCAGGCGGCAGCGTTACGGTTGCCACGGTTACAGGGTGACACTCTCTCTCTGCGTGTTTCCTGGGTGAGAGAGGCCTTTTTGTTGTTGTTGTGCTAAGCTAATAGGCAGAATGCTACAGGTATAGCTCTAAAGAATGTAGCATCATAGGCAGTGTAGTCCGTGCTGCAGGGAGAATGGACTGTCATACCCGTTATGTGTCTGTGAGCGAGGGAGGGAGAAAAAGGAAAAGTACGAGCTGTCATCGAGCAAAAACGGGAGCTGGAAGCATGTAAATATAATAATAACCACTGCAGCCAAGAAGAGTGCCTGACGAGCCCAGCTGTAAGTAAGCTATTAAGACTCGACTGTACACCGTGTTCGTCTTTTCCTCCAAAAACAATAAGTTCAGTTGGAGCAGCCTTTCAACGCCTCTCTCTGTCTCTCGCTAGCAAAGTTGACCCAAACAACAAAGTAAAGCTAGTTTTCAGCTACGAGCCCGACACAGAACCCACCGTATTAGCCGGAGGTCCTTTACTACGGTTCGGAGCCGCGGACCTTCAGTAACAGTAATAAATCACAGCAATAGTACATTCATGTAGTTGTAAACAGCATTAAGTAATCCAAAGTATTCAGAATACGTTACTCTCATTGAGTAACGTAACGGAATACGTTACAGAATACATTTTGGGGCATGTATTCTGTATTCTGTAATGGAATACATTTTAAAAGTAACCTTCCCAACACTGCTTACTTTGTGGCACAAACCATCTGAGATCATACTTCAGTTTCACTGAATAAGTTCTAGGCTTTTATTCGTCTTCTGTCTCAGGGATTTTATTAATGTGACTCTGTCTATAATATCTGTGCAGCTTCCAGATGTAATCTGCTTACCGAGCTTGCCAGTGTTAGCTGACAATTTAGCTCCCTCTCGTTCTGCTACTTCTACTTCTGGCTATAAAAAACCAACATGGCGAAGCCAAAACCAGTGGGTGATTTCACGGTGGCTTTGTCCATCTTTTATGTAAAGTCTATGGTCTATATACTCCCATGTTAACAGCATGGTACATAAAAACAGCTAATGGCCTCAATGGGTAGCTTCTCCCATCATTCCCTCGTTGAAAAGTCCATTTTTGTGTAGAACTGATCCATTTGTACAAATTTAAATGTTAAAGTTAGGGGTGTTTGACAGGAGGAATAAGCAACTTTTTGGACAGTGGAGGAGGGAAGGCAGCCATGTGCAGCGTGCATACCAGGGCTCGGCCCAAATGTCAGCACTGCTACTGTTTTTAATTAAGACATGGTACACAGGGAGGAGAGAAGGAGAACATCAAGGAGGAAGATGGTTTGGAACAGCTGGATGTGGCAAAGCTAATCTGTATTCATACCAGCTGTGCAAGCAGCGGGAAAGGGCGGTACTCTGCAAAACACTGCAGCAGTACTGACAAATGAGCTGGAATTGATCTACATTTGAAAGCAATCAAGCTGTTGAAGTAAATACATTTCAGTCATAGAAAGCGTTCAGGAATAATAAGTGCAAATTTGGATTTGAACCGGAATACATTTGATGATAATCAACTACAGTGGTGTGAAAAGTGTTCGCCCCCTTCCTGATTTCCTAGTTTTTGCATATTTGTCACACTTGCATGTTTCAGATCAAATTTTAACATTAGACAAAGATAACCCGAGTAAATACAAAATGCAGTTTTTAAACGATTTAAGGAAGAAAAGTAATCCAAACCTTCCCGGTCCTGTGTGAAAAAGTAATTGCCCATCTTCTTAACTCATAAATTAGTTGTGATTAACCACATTTTTTGGAAAGCTGAGTTCAGTTTCACTAAACACAATCAGGTCTGATTATTGGCAGCCCTGTTGAATCAAGAAATCACTGAATTAGAACCTGTGTGACAAAGTGAAACAGGCTAAATATCTCAAAAAGCAACCATACCATGATCTAAAGAAGCCACTGAGAAACAAAGTTATTAGCATCTGTCAGTCTGGAAAGGCTTAAGGCTTTGGGACTCCATTGAACCACACTGAACCATTATCTACAAATCAAGAAAACTTGGAACAGTGGTGAAGCTTCCCAGGAGCAACCAACCGACCAAAATTACTCCAAGAGTTCTTGGGTTGTGCAGCGGGACAATGATCCAAAACACACACCGGCAGGTCCACCTCTCAATGGCTTAACAAAAACAAAATAAAGACTTTGGATTGGCCTAGTAAAAGTCCTGACCTCAATCCGATCTAGATGCTGTGGCACGGGTGGTTAACTCCAGGCCTCGAGGGCCGGTGTCCTGCAGGTTTTAGATGTGTCCTTGAGCCAACAGAGCTGATTTAAATGGCTAAATGACCTCCTCAACATGTCCAGAAGTTCTCCAGAGGTAATGAACTAATCATGTGATTCAGGTGTGTTGACCCAGGGTAATATCTAAAACTTGCAGGACCGGCCCTCGAGCCCTGGAGTTGCCCACCCCTGTGCTGTGGCGTGACCTTTAAAAGGTGGTTCATGCTCAAAAACACTCCAATGTGGCTCAATTACAACAATTCTGCAAAGAATAGTGATGTAAAAGACTCATTGCCAGTTAACAAAAAACGCTTGATTGCAGTTGTTGCTGCGAAGGGTGGCTCAACCAGTTATTAGGTTTAGGGGTCAATCAATTTTTCACACAGGGCCCTTCTAGGTTTCCCCCTTAATAATAAACACTTTCATTTAGATACTGCATTTTGTGTTTACTTGTGTTATCTTTGTCTAATATTTAAATTTGTTTGATGATCTGAAACATTTAACTGTGACAAACATGCAAAATATAGGAAATCAGGAAGAGGGCAAACACTTACACACCATTTAGTTTCATGTCATTTAGCTTTTCAGCTTTTTTGCCCTCAAAAGTTTTTGCTTAGCTGTAAATTAGCCCAGGAATTCAGATACGTTTTGTTGTTGTTTGTTTCCAGATTTGAAAAGTAAAAAAAAAATTCGGGAAATCACCAAACAGTCAGTCAGTTTTTGTCCATCCATCTTCTTCCGCTTATCCGGGGCTGGGTCGCGGGGGCAACAGGCTAAGCAGAGAGGCCCAGACCTCCCTCTCCCCAGCCACCTCCTCTAGCTTGTCCGAGAGAACACCAAGGCGTTCCCAGGCCAGCCCAGAGATGTGTGCCGGCCAGCCCGGCACACAGTGCACCCGACCTCTACGGCGCCTCCTGCGGGTGGTTGCCTGCAGGAGGATGGGCCCATGTCCCCTTTTCGGGCTGTGCCTAGCCGAGCCCCATGGACTAAGGCCCGGCCACCAGACGCTCGCCCTCGGGCAACCTCCCCGGACCTGGCTCCAGGGCGGGGCCCCGGTAACCCTATCCCGGACAGGGTAAACTGTTCCCTCGGTGATATTCTCATAAGGGTCATCGCTCATTGTCTGGTCTCTCACCCAGGACCAATTTGCCATGGGAGACCCTACCAGGGGGCAAAAGCTCCCGGACAACATAGCCCCTGGGACACACAAACCCCTCCACCATGATAAGGTAGTGATTCACGGAGGGGAGTCAGTTTGTTTTTTTAAATTTCGTAAGGAAGCTGAATATCCGTTTCATTAGCCACAAAACCACAAAAAAGGTTATTGGGTAATTTTTCAATACAGAGTCTTTTGTCCCTTTTAACGCCTTTAATCTACATGCAACAGTTTATCACAAATTCTACAAATGATGAAAACTGTGAGCAATAACATGATCATTCTTCCTTGAATGTTGTTTTTAAATACACATTCACATTTAGGTCAGATTTTAACTATGCAGTGAGGAAATATAATTTTGTGTAGCATACCCTAACCTTCTAATCTTACATAATCTGAAGTATTGAAATGAACCTGCGTCAAATGTAATGAACAACTGTGGTAGATCCGAGATGAGCAAACGCACCAGAAGGTTGAGTGTTTGTGAGATGACTAAGATAACGAGTAGAGATCCTCTCTGCCAGTTTAATCAAAACACTGTTATTGCAAGCTATCTAAACACCATTGTGAATATCTTAACAGCTAGAAAAAATACTTGCATAATGTGACTGTGTTTCCATGCTGTGCATAAATGTTTGTGTAGAGTCTCCGGTCTGGATTAAGGGGGGATTCCAGTCATAAAACTAAATGTAAGATGACTTGCCTCCTGCTCTGGTTTGTACAGCTATGAACAACAAAACACACACCCTCTGGTCTCACCAGGGTATGGTTCATGACTAACCACAGAAAGACTGAGCCATCCAAAAGAAGAGGTTTTAAAGGACACACTCCAAACAAGAGTCAGATTTTGTTTGATTTTCCCCTTTTTCTTTTCTAAAATACCTTTCACCATTTATAAGTTTCTAAAAGTTCATCAATAAAACACTTCTGAGAAATTATGTTTTGCTCCATCCATCACCGCCAGGTTGTACCTAAGTTGTACTTCAGGGTGACTTTAGCTCAGTTGGTAGAGCAAGTCAGCTACTAATTGGATGCCTTGTTACTTGTAACGCGTTACTGTAATCAGATTACTTTTTTCAAGTATTGAGTAAAGTAAGGGATTACTATTGAAAAAACGGTAATTAGATTACCGTTACTTTCCCGTAGGAACTTTGCGTTACTGCATTACTAAAACTGTGATTTTTTTTTTTGCAAGAATGTCTCATGACAGTGACGTAAGCGAGTGCGACGTTCGTGACAACAGCTGTGTGCAGATCAACAATGGATCATATATCGAGTGCGGGAGAGAGTATGAGCGTGCAGCGTTTAAAGCGTGGAAGTACTGACCTTACTTTGAGTTTGATTCCATAAAAAGTGACAAAAACATTAGTGTCCGTTGTGCGTGGGAAGAAAACAAACAAAAAAAACCCTAAACAGGCTCCGAGTGTGCAACGACATAATGGGAAATTCACAGAGAAACTCGCGGATTCTTCCACTGACCGCTGCGGCACACCTGCACCAGGGTAAACCTCCGCCTACCCCACTCCTGCTTTACAGGTGAAAATAGAGCAACAGGACCGCTAGTCTTTGACTTTATTTATTTTCTGCTGTGTTTTACTTGCATCTATTTGAAAGACTGAGTGTAAACACAAAAAATATTTTATTTTATGTGCTGGAATGTGCAGAAAATAGGTTTAAATGTTAAACAAATTTCTTCCAGTCAGAGAATGTTGCAGATAATTAAATTTTTACTTGATGCATAAAGTTAAAAGATTAAAACTAATAAAACAAGTTTTAAAAAGAGACTTTTCCATTTGATTACATTTTGTATGATGGATTATGTAGAAAAAGTAGAATTGGGCTGAAAGATCTATCACTTTATCACCTATTCAGGTTGTAAATCATGTTTTTAAAAAGTAACTAAGTAATTAATTACTTTTGAAAATAAGTAATCAGTAAAGTAATGGGATTACTTTTGGGGGGAAGTAATCAGTAATTAGTTACTGATGACTTTTTTCAAGTAACTTGACCAACACTGGTCCCGCGTTTTTAATTCCCGGGGTGTCTTTGAATTCAGCCCACTGTAGGTTGATCCTTTTCTTTTCCATCAAATGATGTGGCATCCTTTCATAGATCCAGTTCAAATCAGTTTAGATATCCAGCGTGATTTTCACGGACAGAAGTGAACTTCATTGCCTTTCAGTGTAAAAGTAACTTTTTAGATTCAGGTTTACTGGTTTAGTAAATGTAAATTAATTTGAAACAAATGAGTGCATTAATTCTTAGTTTTTGTGGTTTCTACAAATGTGGGATCAAATATACCTTTTTATCTAAAGGACTACTCTGTCAGCTCTAAATATTTCATAACATTTGCATGGAGTTGAAGGCCTTTATCTTGAGAAAGAGCCCAACAGCAAACATTTCTTCCTGTCCTTAAACACTTGCCTATGATGACAAAGCAGGTGGCTTGACCACCAGAAGACACCACCAGCCATTTCCATCACTACTCCATCAGCACTTTAGTGCTAGGAAGCATCCACCCCGGAAACTTCTATCCTCGGGATTGTTTTCCAGACAGCTGCCTCCCTCATGGAAATACACCAGGACAGACCCTAATGGAAGCCAGATGAGTTTAAATTCCACAACAATAATTACCACACTGCATTAAATGGCTTTTACTGTACACACTTTAACACAATGGACATCTGCCACAGTTTTGGGCGGATGTTTGTCCAGGAAGTTGCTATGACAACTTTTTGAAGTCTGCTCCAGTGATGGATCCTGGAACTACTGCATGTGTCATGATTATGTCACTCTTGGTTTGGGGGCATGTGTAAAATTTGTTCTGAAGGTTTATGGTCTGAGTGAGGTAAATGGCTGACTGCTGTTCCAAGTACTTGAAACAAATTTTAGGTCTTAGATACAAATTAGGACTTTAACTTTGAACGTCCTCGTTGTAAAAAGTAATTGTAACAAACAGGGACAGTTTCACTAAGAAATGATACCAGATATGGACCTGTTGACATTACTTTGAACATCAGATATGAACAGTTTAATATTTTAGTAATTTTCTGTCTATCCACTTTAAATATGTAGCTAAAACCTGTAGGTTAGCTTAACTTAGCAAAGAGGCTGTTTACAGTGGTAACAAAATTCTGTCCTAGCACCTCTTAAGTAAATTAACCCTAACACGGTGTGCTGAACCATTTATCTCTACTTACAAACAAAAGAGTTTTAAAGTAGAGACACGACAACAAAGATCAAGTACAACTTCTGAAATACTTACAGAGGGCAAAAACAAATATCTTAAAGTGACAATAAAGTTCATCACTCACACTGAGTATGAGCTCTAATTCAGTTATTAGATGCTGCTCTTTATAACTGTAAAAAGTTGGTTCACCTGTAGCCATAATATAAATATACGCTTCTTCTGGGCTATATTCTCAGCAGCATATTAAACATATCAGGTCCCCATAAGGAGAATCATGTGCTAACGGCTGTCTAAATGACTCGGGTAAAGTTTGTAGCATGCGTGTTTGTTTTTGTCTGCTTCCACTTGTCTTTGCACTAGGATGATGTCGGAGTAAATGTGCAGTCATATTCATTGTGTTCCCACTAGTGCTGTCAGCGTTAATCTGAAATGAGGTTAACGCCACAACGCGGCAAATCTCCGTTAACGAGCTACCGCGGATCGCCCCATGCGTGGGCCTGGACGGCGTCAACACGTTAACGAGCTAACTGCGCTAACACACTAGTTCCCACCAATTGAGCATTGCGTGGCACATCCGACATACTGTTTTACTTTAGTCCATGACGCGCTTACCTTCAGGGTCATACGTCACATGAAGACCAAAATAGTTCCAAACGCCAGATCTGAATGAGGGTGGGGAGGTTCAATTTGCCATGTTGCAAGGAGCTTAGCTTCTGTCTCGCTAGCTTGCCCTGCGCTCAGTGAATCTGCGTTCGACTACTCCGCCTAGGCTGCACTGTCGAGCGCAGATCCACTGAGCACTCAACACAGACAGCATCGTCAGAAGGAAAGTTGATAAAATAAATTAAAAATTTTGTATTGTTCGATACATATGCGTACCGAACCAAAAGCACTGTATGAACGGTTCAATATCGATATGAGTATTGTTGCACCCCTAATAAATAACCCTTGATTCTCTAAATTGTATGCATTTGGATTCAACCCCTGGTCTTACCAGATGATTAAAATCTAGACTTGTACCCACCATCGTCGTTTAAAGCACCTTATGTCATCCCTGCAGGGTTCTGGTCTAATAAATGTTTATTTGCACTGGCCACCTATCCACTTAATATTGCTCCAAATCAAATTTACCCTCCTGCTTTCAGTTAAAACACACAAGTTTGCACGGAGCAGTTTCAAAGGGTTCCTGTCAGGTGTATGAATTCAGTCAGTAACTTAGCAGGGACCTGCGTGATAAACGTTACTGGCCTCTTGAGGCTCACTTAGTCCCCAGGCAGAGTTTTGATGTGGGCGAACTGTCTTTGGTCTCGCTGCGGTCAGACTCTTGAAACGGATTCTGGGTCGGGGTCCCCCCTGCTCTCGTCGTCTGCCTAAACCATCGTGCCTCATGTCTTCTCCTTGATGTGGCAGCTTTGAGTGGCCATAATAAAAATTAAGACATCATAAATGCAGGATGGATGCACCATGTGTTTTCCTTTATAATGCATGAGCCCCTAGCGAGAGGTTTAACTCCCGCTGCAACTCGAGCAACTGAGCCCTTCTCTGCAAGGTTTCCATTGGGTTGTGTGTGTCTGTGTGTGTTTGTGTGTCATACTGACAGACCGCAAGCAATTCACTGTGGCGCAGAAGACAACTGTTGGTGGGTTGAATATAGAAGTTGACTTGCTGCTGCTATAATAAATAGTTTTGGCATTAGCAATGGATGAAAAGATTTTATAAGGCTTTTCAGCATCTTTTTGTGTTGTGTTGATTCTGAAAGCTGAAATTTATTTGTGATTACTCCTGAGATGGATTTGCCAGTTCGAATTTGTCACTGGGACGAATGAATGTGTTTCCACTGGATACAGACCTGCCCTCCAGTCACAGATGGAAGCGTTCAACATGTCACGTGGATTTGTTTTGAAGTTAGGAAGGCATGATTCACCTCAGACACCGACCTGAGGAACAGTCCCGGCTGACTCACACAAGCTTTGCATACAGCTATGCGGAGGGGGCGGTGAGGTTGGCGGATGGGTTTCCCTGAAGTATTTCTACCATGTGCCACCTCCGACCGTCTGCCACTTTTACTGTAACTCGAGGGGAGCCTGTGTGTTCCCAAAGAAGGACCTAGACTGGTAAAATCACCCACCGTGTAATTAGCTTTTTTAGCATGTGACTTCTTAACATCTTTACCACACTGGATGCCTTTTACAGACTGCTGGGAACAAAAGGCTGAATGGTGAAGCTGAAGTTTCAGACCAACATTTCCACGTCGGACAGCTCCGAGACGCTGACGGCCACCGAGGTTTTTTCTTTTCGAAGACGGAAACTTGTTTTGTCATACTCTCTCCTTAAAAATATCAATCACTGTCAAGTAAAGACTTTTCCCATAAAATAGACTCCCTTATGTCTGAAGAAAAGCTTACCGCCACAGTTTACCAGTCGCTCCTTTTTATAGCTGAAATCTTCAGAAAACATTTAAAGTTTTAACTCCAGCTCTCAAATAGAAATGAGACAGTGCTTTGCAAAGAATTTCAATTCTGCTTTCCAAACCTTTTAAAATTTAAACCCAAGTGTCATTAAATGTGTTTTATTTAGACACTTTAAACACGACAAAACAGACATGACTTAAGCTCACAAATATGACTTCTAGTCCCGTTAGCTAACTGACAGTCGTTGACCTCGCTTGCTCACAGAGCTTTTATCCTGCTCAACCGCTTTGCTAATGAAATGCTGCACAATAGCTTTGATAGCAAGAAACCAGAGGGGAGATCAAAACTGAAAATAAAGAGTATATATGGATTTAAATGCTGTGTTGGGTTTTAAGTGTAGGGAAGCTATGTCACAGCTAAGTTAGTTTGACCTACTGTTGCTGTAAAGGTATGCAGAAGCATCTTTGATGGCACAACATGTGGAACCTTGAAGCAGGTGGACTATTCAATTCAATCTTTATTTGCAGACTTCATGTCCATAAAAACAAGACAGAAACACACACACACAACCCCCCCCCCCCCCCCCAACACAAGGTATAAACCATTAAATATATAAATGTATATAAATAAGTATATAAAGCATTTGTAAAAATAAAAAAACATAATATACATAAAACACAATTACTTAAAATAAATCAATAAATAAATGCTTTCTCAGACTGGATGAGTAACGGGATCCACTCACTGTTGGATCTGTAAAATTATACTGTTACTCGAACCATCCAGTCGTTCTCTAAAATTGAACATTAACTTTCTTAAAAGTGCTTTAAAAGTCCAAACACCCACAGCTACAAACATCTGGCTGGCACTACCACTTCTAGGTATCCTGCAAAGGATTCTCATCGCATCATCGCAAGGATTCTCATCGACTACTGCAGCAGAAGACCGCATCAGGTGCCACACCTCACTCACGACAATCTGGCTCAAACATCATGAACACATATCCATCACAGATCCATCCTTGCTTATATCAACACTTCAGGCTGGTGTTGTAGGGGTGTGGATGCTTTCTTGGCTCACTTTCGGCCCCCATAGCACCAACTAAGTATCGTTTAAACACCACAGCATACCTAAGGACTGTTCCTGACCCTTTATCATCTCTTTATGAACACACATGCTCTAATGGCTGCTATCAGCAGGATAACACACCATGCCATAAGATCAAATCATTTGAAACAGCTTGAACAGGACAATGAGTTTACTGTACTCTAACCAATTAAGAACCTTTAAGAAACGGGAGATTCCAGGAGACAAATCTGTGATGCTGGCATGTCAACATAGACAAGAATCTGTGAGAGTGTTTCCGGCCTTCCTGAATCTCTGATTTGACGAATTAAAACAGTTCTAAACAAAACGGGGAAGCAAGCTCTATCCAGTGAGACTTCTTCTTTCCTTGTTACAGACATTTCAGGAAGAGTTACTGCTGTTCTGCATTTATTAGCTGTTTTAGTGTAGCTTTAGCAGGCGTTGGACCTGAACACAGCAGCACAGGAGCCCCACTGACATCTAATTTTATCAAGGTGTTAATGCAGAACTAGAGCAAGTTTAAATATTATAAACCGGGTCAGCCACTAGCATGGACTTTGTGTAAATTCAGCACATGTTTTTCTTTTTAAGTTGAAATCCAAGTATTATGCACTAGGGCTGCCGCGATTAGTCGACTAGTAACGATTACATCAACTATCAAAATCGTCGACGACTGATTTAATACTCGACGCGTCGTTTGAAGCTTTGTAAGATCACAAAAGACGCAGGAATAAGTAGTAGGATTTAAGAGTGTAATAACGGACTGAAACAGAAGATGGCAGCACTGCATGTACAAGGATGCCAGCTGCCGTTAAACCCCGAAGAAGAAGAAGAAGCTGTGTCCCAGAATTCATAGCGCAGCCCAGCTCAGTTTCCAACAATGGCGGCAGCTAGTTAGTTTTAATATTACTCTTATTATTCTTTCTGGGTCACAAAATAAACGTTTAACATATTTTCAGGCGAGAATGTAGCTGTGTAAACCTCAAATATCTGCTCAGTTTATCAAGACACCACATATTTTCAAAAGCGCTCCGACGTTTTCGGAGACGTCTGTTACCCACTAGCTCGATAGCTAGCCGGGGGCTAGGCTCACTAGAGCCCGTGAGAACACCGGACTCTGGCAAATCGTTTTCAAACCCACCGCCGTCTTTCGCTACTCAGGTTAAACATATATAAGTCACTTAGATAACTTAAAAATGATATTGTTTGGCTTTTTTTAGTATTTTATTTGTTCCTGAGTAAATCGGTTTGGCTGAGATTAAAGTTATAGTTTTTACACAGCTGAATAAACGTCAAGCAGACAGCTGATTATCAGAAGTGTGAGATGCTCGAGAATATACTCCGGTGTCCTGTTATATTTTAGATAGCAAGGAGTTTATTAAACTCCACCGAAACAATCTGCAAATTTCATTAAAATTTAATAAACTATCATCTGGTCTTTATTTTTAGTTAGCACATACCTTAAACACTTAAAGCTGTAAGCTAATGATAGTTATATAAGAGCAGATGCTGCTGGTGCAATAAGCTGTACGTTTTACATCCAATGGATGATGATCTGATTAGTTGACTATCAAAATAATAGTTTGTGGCAGCCCTGTTATGCACCAACCTGCCAAAAGCATGTAATGCATCCCTACAGATGACACACAGTGACATCCTTGGTCAAATGACTCTTCAAATAGTTCCTGGATGTCTAAATTTGATAGTTTTGGCGATCAGTCTTAATCTTTGTCTAGCTGATATTGTAATTTCAGCTGAGCTGTTTTTGTGGTCAGTGAAGAAACAAGGAGATAATAGCGAGGCCTCGTCAGTTTGTTGGGAAGCACAGGATGTGGTTTTCTCTTCTTGACAAGTCTGCCGTCATCTCCATGCAAATGGGAATGACTGGAAGCAACGTGTCCAGACAGAGTGGGTGGCTGCAGCCCTTTCCACCCTGAACAGGAGATAAATAGACGCCCACACTCTACTGCTACTGCTGGGCTCTTCTCAGACACTTGTTGAACCTCAGGCATCTTATCATTTGTCATGTGACGCACACATGTAACCGCTGTACAAGTTTGGAACTCCTGACTGCTCTCCTACTTCCCACAGTCTTTAAAACAACGAGAAAACACAGGTCTGATTTAGATGTCAGCTCCGTTTCTGCTAATTAAGAGAGTTAGGACAAATTATGCATTAGAACTTGCAAAGAAAAGCGTCTGGACTTCTTTAAGTTACTTGAAGACGTTTCACCTCTCATCCGAGAAGCTTCTTGAGTTCTAAGGTCAAATGGTGGCGAGTCCCAGATTTGTGGTGTATGCCGTACAGTGCAGCGAGGAATGCCCAGAGCTGTACATTGGAGAGACCAAACAGCCACTTCACAAGCGCATGGCACAACACAGAAGAGCCACCTCCACAGGACAAGACTCAGCAGTCCATCTGCATCTAAAGGTCAAAGGTCACTCTTTCGAGGATGCCAATGTTCACATTTTGGACAGAGAGGACAGATGGTTTGAAAGAGGAGTGAAAAAAGCATCTATGGCCACTGTGAGCGACCATCTTTGAACAGAGGCGGTGGTTTACGACACCAACTGTCTGCCATCTATAATCCAGTTTTGAGATCCCTTCCCAGACGCCTTAACGCCCACTCACATCCTGGGCCATCCGACCTCAGGAATTCGCATGATAAGGTGGGGCCAGGTTTCACAATGAGCTCACCCGGAACTCTGGCTGATTGGGACCCACACCCAGTTTCACACCTTGACTCAGGCGATTAGAGGATCATCAGGGGGTCCTGTTGTCCCTCTGTGGGGGGAAACTCCCACTAGGATTATATCTGCGACTCTCCACCATTTGACCTTAGAACTGAAGAAGCTTCTCGGATGAGAGGTGAAACGTCTTCAAGTAACTTAAAGAAGTCCAGACGCTTTTCTTTGCAAGCTCCTTTGACTACGATGACCTGGATGACTGAGAACCTTCGCAGACATATGCATTAGAACAACTTGTTGAATCTTGTTGAAGGATGTGGAGGTGTTGAGTTGTGCAGCAGTAGATTTGCAAGACAAGCAGAAAGATCTTTGGCCAGATAGAAGCATAAGTGGAATTTAAACAACACAAGAAATTCATTCCAGCTCAGTGTAGTGCGAACACTTTTCAGTCATGTTATGGTCTCAGATGTGCTGTTGTGTTATTTAGGGATATGCAACACTTTTGCACAAAACTAAAATGGTGACATGGCTTTACACAATAAGGTTCTTCGAAATCACTCAATAAAGCTCTGATATTAACTGATCTTGATAGTCGCAGGTTCCCAAATGGGGTTTGTAATCAGCAGGATTTAATGTGGGTGTCAATCATAGAGTGTATATAAAAGATGACCATTGCCATCGCAGGACATGTTTAGATGGGAGGAGTGACAATGAAATGCTAGCTTGGATTGAGTAAGGTGTATTTTTATCTGAAAGCCAGTTTTAGCGAGTGCTGCAAAAAAAAGCTTAAAAACCAAATTTCTTTCCTGAACCCGTAAACACATCAGTCTTGATGTAACCAAACCCCAGAGCATGTGATGTTTTAGTATTTTGTCATTTGTTTTGCTCTGAATGTAACCAAATTTAAAAAAAAAAAAGAAAAACATCTCGTATCTGATAAGACTTGAAATTATCCAAATAAACTTTAAGCCTATAAGGAAAGTTGTTTATGTCACGGTCAGTGGGAGCTGACTGTGTGTTTGAGTGAATACTAGGACCCAAATGCAGACACGGTAGGAGATGGAACAAACAAAAGGCGAGCCGTTTGTGAACACAAAAACAAAGCAAGAGCGAACAGGGCCAACCCTGACCTGAAACTAACCTGGGAAACCAGAGACATGGACATTAAACCGAACAGGTACGTGTGACTATGGAACCGAACATGAACCTGATCAGCACGAAGAACTCTGAGACATGATGTCGCTAGACATGCAAACAAAAACTGAAAGAAAACACAGACTAAATACACACAGGAAGTGACCGGGGGAAATGGAAACACATGGGGAAAACAGCTGACTAGAATGACATCATCAGTAACACTAAGCATAGAACATAGAAACAAGACTTTCAAAGTAAAACAGGAACATAATGGGATGCAGACATGACACACGAACCAACAAGGGAGACTTAAACACAGGAGTGATGACACAAAGGCATCGAATACACAAACTAAAACTGAGCAACCTTGGAGCTTAAGATGACTAAATGAACTTAAACATTAACAATGAATATCGGAATACAGGGAAAATCAAAACACTGGGTCACACGACTCAGGACAGTTTACTGTTGTCATAAATGAAGTGAGTATTTATCTTTTAGATGTAAACCTGAAGAAGTCCAGTTTCTTTCCTTCCGAGCTCCGTCTTTTTTAACCAGACTGGAAGTAACGCAGGTTTAGAAGCACTTTTACTTTTCAGTCCTGGAGGCACCATCCATCTTTTATATACAGCCTATGCTTTGAAGGCAGTTTGAAATCTGTGCGATATTGATGGATTTCACAACTATTTATTTAAAAAAAAAAGAGGCAAAAGCAAGATTTGATTTCATGAAACTGTGGAGGATGATGACTTAAACCTTGTTACCATAGTTACATTTCAGTCCGTGCCTCTAAGGCACATATATAGGCTTTTATATACTGCATTGCTGTGTTACATTTGACTTTTTACATCTACATTTTTCCAGTTTGCATATTCCTCCTCCCTTACGTAATGCTTCATACCTAGTTAAGTTAAGTACTTGGACCTCATTCTGCAGCCTTGCCTCCCTCCTTTATTCTGGCACTTGTAAAGTGATAATGGCGTCAGTTAGAGTACACTTTATCTTGGCAGTGTGTCAGACAGGCCTGTACTGTCAAAACCTGTCAGCAGAAGCGGCGTTCACAGCCTCGAGCAGCTCCGTGTCCATTCAAGCCTCGAAACGAGTTGACAGCAGCATTAGGATGTGAAGTCACATGACTGCCAGGGAGGCCCTGGATCAAATGATAGCAGCTGTTTGGGCGTATCCTTCCTCCTGGCAGGCCTGATCTTACATTTCAGGGTATGATCTGGCCTGGTGCCCGTGCCCTCAGCATCTTCATGTACAGTGTTTATTTAAGCTTCACCTGCAGGTATTCACATTGATAAGCACAGTGTACACAGTACTTATCTAGATGCATTTGTGAAAATGAAAAATGCATGAAGGCTTTTTGAATATTGAAAGCTTGACTTTGAATAGACTTGTATGTTTCTGAGTTTTTTTTATAAATTGAAAAATTCAAATAATGTTATTCTCTATCACAGCCGCTTTAAACGACCTTCAGACCTCTCGTCTAACTAGGCGTTGCTGCCTGAGAGCTATTTCACGCAAGAGTGGGAAAAGTGCTCACGAAACTGGAAAAGTCCCTCTTCAGACTGCATCCCGTTTACAATCATATCAGCAAATTGATCAAGGGCGTTTAAACCACGTTTGAAGTAATGTGTTGATACTTCATCCATTTCAGTTGCGTAAACTATGAGAAAGAGTGTGTTTGCGGTCTGTCGGGTTTGTCCAAGCCCATTCCTTTGAGCTGTGGTCTTCCCTCCAGCTTCCCAGAGCGTTGCCGTTTTGTGTAATAAACCCACACATTCTTCTGTCTCCTCCTCATCCTTCCTAAACTGAGCAGCTTTAGGTTCAGTAGGAATGGCACGGGAGCCAGGGCGTTATTTTACAAGACGGATCTGGACACTGGATGTATACATCCAAGACAGTTGCAAAGGAAATAGCTGTCTGCTTTGAGTTGTGTCTCAGTGTGGCGTTTATCACACGTCTGTCTTACTGTATATATAAAAAGGGAGAGTTCAAAGTGCAGTTCTGTTCTTTTTCAAGCCTTTAGGACACTCCCCGATCTTACTCTTATATATTATATCAGGAATTTACATAAAAAAGCAAGAAAATATATGTCTGTGTTGTTTGTGTTGACAGATTTCAATAATGACACTCAGCAGATCCGTAGAACTAGACGAGAACTCATTTCAGATGTTAAAGAGCTAAATATTTTTCTCATAAATCATAAACGCTGCTGCCAGAAGCAAAGCAGCTGATACAGTATGTGATTGTTATGTTACAGTGACTGTGTAAAAGGTCATGGAACATTAAGCAGACTACTGAAAAAGAAAATATGTATTTGACCTTCGACTTTATCACTGGCGTAACATCCAAGTCCTTGGATGTTTTTACTGCTGCGCTTTTTAGACCATTTTCAGGCCGTAAATCAAAAGTGGATACATTTTTACATTTTTTTCGGGTCATTTGTGCAGATCGAAACACTCGGGTGCAAAACAATCACACCAAGACCCTTTGCAGCAGATGGCTTCAGTCGTACTTCTGTCATTTTAATGTGCAGCACTGCTCAGTTCTGTTGTTTTAAAGCACTAGATAAATCAGTTTGAAGCGTGAGCTGCTCCGACACCACAGACGTTCACCATGGATTTACTTTTTTTCTTCTGCAATAAGCAGACAAAATCTTCTCACATGGTTTGTTGTGCCGCAGTAAGTGAAGCGAGAGCTGCGAAAACATCCGTAACGTGATGTCTGGGTGCGAAGATATCTGATTTTCACATCACATCATATCACACATCAAATTATTGCGGTCAAAATAATGTACAATAACTATGTTATTGTAGTATCTATGAAACAATTATAGCAGTAATGGCAACAAATGACTTTGTTTCTGTCTTTGTTGAGTCCTGAGAGTTTGGTGGTCAGACGCAAACGAGGTGCAGAGGCAGACAGAAAGAACAGTTACACATTATGATATTATCATATATGCATCGTTGACACTGTATTGATCGTTTTGAATTATACGGTTGTTGTAAACCCCCACTGTTATGTTTTTGTTTTTTCACAGGTCACAAGTCCATCCTTCCCTGTGGTTGTGAAGATGGGCCACGCCCACGCTGGCATGGGAAAGGTGAGTCTCCTTTACGATTTGAATAATGCTGTTTACTAATGTTATCAACCCTTTACAAAAGAAACCTAATTAGTTGGATGACCTATATTTGTGTCTAAGAATAATTCAGAGGGAATAATCATAGATTTCAATCTAATCCACCCATTTTAGGGTGGAGCCTTTAGTTATGAAACCCGAGGCAATGCTCTCCCTTCTTTTCCATACAAAGTACATCAGCTCCTCGGCTCGTGTTAACCCAGCAGACAAGCGGATCAGAAGGTTAAAATCAGCTAATAAGCTAAGCTACATCAGCTAACATTTTTGACTGTATTTAGACAACAAATACAAACAAGCTGACACTTTATATGTTACAGCAATCAGTCCCCACATTATCCAAACAGTTTGAACTTTTGCTATATTTCAGTTAAAGTGTGTTTTAAATCTGCATCACTGATTTGTGTTATTAAATTTCCTCTTCATCTTCTTTCTGCTGCAGCAGCGAAGGTCTCATGTCGCAGCTAACCAAACCAGCCACACCTCTGTGTGAGCGCACTGTAACATCATGACATCAACAACACTGGAGTTAAACCTGCTGTTATTCAGTCCTGTACTGTTGTTAAAATAGAAGAGTTAGTATGCTGCCCTCACAACACGTGACCATGTGAAGCTAGACAGCTAGCGAACAAAATAGACGAGATCTTCCACACAAGGCTTGCTTTTCTTGCTTTTAATGAAGATCCTTTAAAGCCTTATCCTCTCTCAAGGCTTCTCCTTGCTATTTCTTATTTGTAACTGAAACATACAGAAAGTGAAAATAAATTGCTAGCTAATACACATCTTAATGACAAACTTACTGATTAGCCTAGCTTAACACGTGCGTTACATTAGCATCGCAGTTCACTCCAGGTAAACACATATAAACGTTGTTTCTGAACACATTAATACTCACAAAGACGAACGTTTCCCAAGGTACAAGCGTGTAGGGCACTCTTAGCGTGTACATAAACTCGTTCACTCTTTTAATACTGCCGAAGCACTTTCCACAGCATTAACGGAGAAAACACGTCAAAGATAGGTGAATGATTAGAGCGCTCCCTCGCTCCCATTCCCGCACATACAATGCAAAGATCGCTTGTGATAACGATGTCTCACTCTGAGCAAATTTTGAACCCAGACATTTTAACTGTTTTTAGCATGAATTACTTATAATATTTCTTAACTTTGAACTTATTTATCACCTTGCTTATGTAACTTAATCAGACTATGCACTAACTACTGACTTTTGACCAAAAGGCCTAACAGTTAGGAAAATATACCATTTGAAGAAAATAATACTAAAATACGCTATTTTTAAAAGGGTCTAAAATCACCTATGAGATGAAATTTAAATTAAATATAATATCCATGTCTTTTTTTTTTTTTGGTTGGTCTGAGGTTCAGACAGGAGGTCTGAAGCCTAAACTGCTGTCTGTTCTAGTTTTTACAGACATCTCTGTAAGGGTTCAAATCGGCCACAGTAGCCAAATTGCTCTTACAGTAAAGTTTTGAAGTGAGTACTGTGTTCCTGGGGTCAAACTAAGTTGATATCTAAGTGTTAACCTGGTGGACAAACAGTTTTAGTGCTTTGTTACACAATAGCCTGACTAACAGTTTCCAACCATTTACTGTGATTGCTGCATAGAAATAACTGGACTGATGCTAATCATCTCTGCTAAATACATAATGAGAAATGAACTGTGGCTATTTTGCGTATGTAATTTATTTATTTCAAGACATGGAGTCACACTCTTGACACAATGACATAATTCACACATTTAGCCTCTCCCCTTTCTCCCGTATTTAAATATACAAGGAGCGACACTTTCTTTATGTCTTTTTCCCTCGTCTGTGGGCTTGGTTTCCTGTTCAGAAGCCAGACATGCTATAGAATTTCCCATGAGCCTCATGGGGAACTTGGAAAGTCCTTTCAGACTAAGATCTTGCTTTGCCCCGCAGACCTCACAGAACTCAGAGAATGAACATAAAGGATTTAGGTCACTGCAATTTTATTTGCTTTTGAGAGAAAAACCCTTCAAGGTGGAGCAAAGAAATTGAATGTGCCAGCAACTCTCATATATTGATTATAAATAATACTAAAGTAGAACTTAACCACACTACACGTAGTACTCTACACTTTTGATTTTACCATTGCTAATACATAAAAGAAAAATAACTCCATTTATAACCGAAAACAGGAAGAAGGTGCTTTTGTTCTGAAATTAAAGCGCATATGCTTAAAAAGTAACACTAACTTTTCAAACAAAAATATAAAACAATCTTTGTTTTGTACATAAGAGTTTTGAAACAATAAAAAATGGCTTATTCTTTAGCTTGTTTATTTTGTACAGGCGAATAGCTAGCCAAGTTTCATAGTGCAATATGCAATGGCTACAGTGGTTCTCAATAAAAACACTGTATTTTTACAATATAGACTGTAAAATGATGAGATGTCTATATTTTGTGACATACAGTGGGGCAAAAAAGTATTTAGTCAGCCACCGATTGTGCAAGTTCCCCCACTTAAAATGATGACAGAGGTCAGTAATTTGCACCAGAGGTACACTTCAACTGTGAGAGACAGAATGTGAAAAAAAAATCCATGAATTCACATGGTAGGATTTGTAAAGAATTTATTCGTAAATCAGGGTGGAAAATAAGTATTTGGTCACCTCAAACAAGGAAAATCCCTGGCTCTCACAGACCTGTAACGTCTTCTGTAAGAAGCTTTTCTGTCCCCCACTCGTTACCTGTATGAATGGCACCTGTTTGACCTCATCATCTGTATAAAAGACACCTGTCCACAGCCTCAACCAGTCAGACTCCAAACTCCGCCATGGCCAAGACCAAAGAGCTTTCGAAGGACACCAGGAAAAGAATTGTAGACCTGCACCAGACTGGGAAGAGTGAATCTACAATAGGCAAGCAGCTTGGTGTGAAAAAATCAACTGTGGGAGCAATCATCAGAAAATGGAAGACATACAAGACCACTGATAATCTCCCTCGATCTGGGGCTCCACGCAAGATCTCATCCCGTGGGGTCAAAATGATCATGAGAACGGTGAGCAAAGATCCCAGAACCACACGGGGGGACCTGGTGAATGACCTGCAGAGAGCTGGGACCAAAGTAACAAAGGTCACCATCAGTAACACACTACAACGGCAGGGAATCAAATCCCGCAGTGCCAGACGTGTTCCGCTGCTGAAGCCAGTGCATGTCTAGGCCCGTCTGAAGTTTGCCAGAGAGCACATGGATGATACAGCAGAGGATTGGGAGAATGTCATGTGGTCAGATGAAACCAAAGTAGAACTTTTTGGTATAAACTCAACTCGTCGTGTTTGGAGGAAGAAGAATACTGAGTTGCATCCCAAGAACACCATACCTACTGTGAAGCATGGGGGTGGAAACATCATGCTATGGGGCTGTTTTTCTGCCAAGGGGACAGGACGACTGATCCGTGTTAAGGACAGAATGAATGGGGCCAAGTATCATGAGATTTTGAGCCAAAACCTCCTTCCATCAGTGAGAACTTTGAAGATGAAACGAGGCTGGGTCTTCCAACATGACAATGATCCAAAACACACCGCCCGGGCAACAAAGGAGTGGCTCCGTAAGAAGCATTTGAAAGTCCTGGAGTGGCCTAGCCAGTCTCCAGACCTCAACCCCATAGAAAATCTGTGGCGGGAGTTGAAAGTCCGTGTTGCTCGGCGACAGCCCCAAAACATCACTGCTCTTGAGAAGATCTGCATGGAGGAATGGGCCAAAATACCAGCTACTGTGTGTGCAAACCTGGTAAAGACCTATAGTAAATGTTTGACCTCTGTTATTGCCAACAAAGGTTATGTTACAAAGTATTGAGTTGTATTTTTGTTATTGACCAAATACTTATTTTCCACCCTGATTTACAAATAAATTCTTTACAAATCCTACCATGTGAATTCATGGATTTTTTTTTCACATTCTGTCTCTCACAGTTGAAGTGTACCTCTGGTGCAAATTACTGACCTCTGTCATCTTTTTAAGTGGGGGAACTTGCACAATCGGTGGCTGACTAAATACTTTTTTGCCCCACTGTATTGTTGGTTTTGAATGAAGACATATATAAATACAGAGTATTTATGTATATATCTGTATTTATATATGTGTATATTTCTACTCACATTCTGTAACTTCTGTCAGTGCTGTGCTATTGGAAACCGAATTTCCCGGAGGAACCCACCCAAGGCATTAATAAAGTTTTATCTAATCTAATCTAATCTAAGTCGTAACCTCTTAGGCTGAGTAGTAACTTGGAAGTGCTAGAAAACTGCAGTTCACTGATTGGCCACTTGAGGGCTCTGAAAGTGAATCCCTTGTTAAAATACCTAATTACATCCAGATGTAAAAAAAAATGGCTGAGGTAGTGGCAAGATTTTAGCTAAGGGACATTACAGTTTTAACTGACAGCTGATCACTGCTAGGCGTCACCTCTGCTAATTTAGAGTTAGTAAACTGGACCTCTCAACCACTTATTGTAAGAGAAATTCTCATGTTTTATTAGTTAAAGAGCAAATACCGCTGTATGTGTGTGTGTTGCTCTGTTGCATACATACAGTTTATTAATACATTTTGCCAAGCCTAACCAAGCCTTGCTAGCATTAGTTGAAAACTGACCACTTAACTTTCTTATTCAAATATGGCCAAGTCTGCCTCCACGAAAGCAACATGGCGGCAACCAAAAGTTCAATTTAAGGCTTTAGAAAGTGAAATGAGAAACGAGTGGTGACATCATGTTGGTGACATCCATCTTTTATGTACAGTTTATGGTTGGGACTCTTAAACTTTCAAAATGTTCATTAGCTAAAGTTGAAAGCCTTTGTAGCTTACTGTAGGTCAACATTTACACATTTTGTTTCTTTTTTTGCTAGTTTCTCAAACACATTATGCATATGCTGTATAATATATAATTGCTGAGGTTGTTCACCTTATGACCTTTTGGTAACTGATTTCAGACATTTACTGGAATGTAAATCAATATCCTTTGTATCCTTATTTTCCTATTATATTGTTTTATGTACTTTAATAATGAAGGCTTGTAGAGCAAGGCCACTTTTGACTCACAAACTAAGTGCTCAGCCAGACTAAAAAACAGGACGTTTTAGTGCACAAGCATATTAATAGATAAGACACAGAAAAGAGGAACTTTCCATATAAGCCATGTTTGAAACTGTGTGTGACGTCTGAAGTACAGAAATAACACCATATAAGACACATGTTGAGCTAAAAATGTTAGAGCTCTTGCAACTGGCGTTTGAGCTGTGCAGGGGTCTCTCTCTTCCGGAAGATGATTGAAAATGTTCATTAGCTAACAATAGAAAATCTACAGCTCAAAGTAACATTGCCATATTTTGTTTTGTTGGGTTGTCATAGGCAGTCTCCATTAATGAAACACACATTAATGACATCAGTTGAGGACAAATCATGTTGATATTACTGTGGTATTGTAATAGCAGTGTTTGTATATGTTTATCTGATTGCAGTTTACATTTTAACCCTTTAAGACCTACCATAGAACCAAGTCCGCCAGAGCTTATATTATATTTTTACATGCTGTGGAGCCATTTTTGGGAGCATTTCAAGTTGCTATACATCAATACAACCATTATAGCCCAGATTTTAATAATATGTATGCATTAAGTGCATAGTAATTACATAAATTGCAAGAAAGTGCAATAAACTACAACAAAAATTGAAAATCGTTTTTGTTTTTTTAACATATATTTCTAGTTAGAGAAATTTAAGAGGCTTATCCCTCAAAACTGTAAATACAAAAAAGTTGCACAAAATAGTTTCCCACCACAGGAAATTTATTTTGAGTGTCTTCATAGTTTTATTTTTGAAATACACCAATTTTTATATACTGCAGGAAAAAAATAAATATTATACTGCAGAATTGCAAAAAAGCAGCATATGCATCAAAATAAACTATTTCCAGCAGTGCAATATGAGTCCTAAGCATCCCAGAAACGACACAGAAAGTCATAAAGTCAAAGATAACTTTTAAAAACACCAGTATAGGCTCATGAGGCCCTGATCTGCCACCTGTGCTTACCCAAATACATCACAGTGAGAACTGAATGAACGTGAGTGTATCTAAAGTATTGCAAAAAGGGCAAAATAATATCTGCAAATTATGTCCTAAAAGAATGTACGTTCAGTACGTTTAGCATGTTGGTTCTCATGGCAAAGAGTGGAATTTGGTGTTTTAGCAATTTAGGGAAACTCTAACACAAACTAGGAGAAAGCTTAATAAAATACAAGCTATTTAGTGAATTCTTTAAAAACAACAACAACAACACACACATACTATGCATATTTTCCTTTATATATGAAGCACTGAATTTATTACCTTGTGTGGTGGGGCATGGTCTGCGGTGCTGCACGGACGCACCTGCACGGCATCCGCAATCACGCCCACCGTGTTAAAACACGGGGACTCAGTGGTTGGTGTGCGGTTGTGGTGGTGTGATGCAAATGTTAAATAAAGATGGCTGAAAACATGGATCTGTGGTCCCGTCGTGCCTTAATTCCACCACACCTACAAAGCACATTCTCTAGGTTTTCAGGTTTTCTTATGAAGCCTCACTTGGCCTGGTTTGACTGGATGCTAATGACAGCGAATGTTAATCTGAGCAGACACAGTTAGTATAATGTTACTGCATTAGATTGGGTTTTTATGTAATTTGGTTGTGCTGTGTTTACATAACATTTCTGCATGTCCAACACGTTCTCACTCCCAAAGCGTAACATTTTACGCTAGGTGACAAATCGTCAACATATTACGTTTTCGGCTACCCACCACGTTCCTAAATGACGACCTCGGAAAAATGAGGAAATATGAGAACCGTATGGACTCAATCTACACATGTTCGCTCTTTTTCTTCAAATCGCTTAGAAACACGCTATTTAACATCATTAAAGTCTTGCTTAAGCTCAGGAAAAAGGTTATGGTTAGGGCTAGGGATAAGGTTAGGTTTAGGGCTGGACTACAGGGCTGGAACGTCTATTACCGCCGGAGCGTCATTGCACTGGATTTCAGCCATAACCCGCCGCGTACCATAAGAACGCCGAAGGTCTCCTTTCGCGTTCCTCAGGAACGCCGCAGGACGTGACAAAACGTCGGCATGTTACGCCTCGGGAGTGAGAACGGGCTTGCATGTCACATATGGAGTAAAACTTACATGTCAATGTCTAAAGTTTGCTAACACTAGCTAGCAGTAGGCACTATAAGCTACCACTATGGTGGAAAACTTATGAGTAATGAAATGAGCAAAAGTTGGATTCAATGTTTTGCTTGAAAGAGGAAGAAGAGTTACTTTCTTTTAAAAAATGTCTGTATTGGCGCTTAATCGGTAAGGTGTCTTTTCAGGTTTTACAGTGATGTGACAGCTAACCATGTGATATTAACTTGTCTGGCATTATGAACATATGATACTGACGGGTCACGTGAAAAAGGCACAAGAAAATAATTCCCTGACTGGTTGCAAACAGTTTATGATGGGGCTGTCAACGTTAACGCATTAATGCGCATTAATCCATCGTCATGAGTAACGCAGTTAACATTTTTATTCAAATGAACCCATCTGGAGCGCAGACTGACTCAAAATCCCTGAAATGTCAATGTCAACGCATTTCGGGCAGTTTGTACAAACTTCGTCCATTCTGTGCTCCAGATGGGTTAATTGCATTAACAATGTTAATCGTGACAACGGATTCACGAGCGTTGACAGCCCTAGTTTATGACAGTCGCGAGGTGAAATTGGTCGGGAGACAGTTTCTAGCTACAACACCGCAAACCAGAATGGAGACCAACTTTGAAGGAGAATGTTCTTTGTTTCCCGTTTGTGTCACAGCTTCACAAGTTTGGCAAGTTAGTCAGTTAGCAAACGTTTGCAGACATGTCTGTGCCTTCCTTGCAAACTATAGGCGACCACAGCGGTCTGCTAGTGACCAAAGTGGTTTAAAAAAAAATAAGTTTTTTGGTGCAGCACTCGCTTTGTGACCAGTTTTACCTAGCAACAGCAAGCAACCTCCAAGAAGCCTCAACCACTCAGGGAATAGACATTTTTAACACCGAAAACAATAGTTAAATAAGATTTTGGTTACTTCTTCGATCGTGGCTCAAGAGTTGGGAGTTCGCCTTGTAATCAGAAGGTTGCCGGTTCGAGCCCGGCTCGGACAGTCTCGGTCGTTGTGTCCTTGGGCAAGACACTTCACCTACCGCCTGGTAGGGCTGGTGTTGGCCAGAGGGGCCGATGGCGCGATATGGCAGCCTCGCTTCTGTCAGTGCGCCCCAGGGCAGCTGTGGCTACAACTGTAGCTTGCCTCCACCAGTGTGTGAATGTGTGTGTGAATGGTGGATGACTGGGTGTGTAAAGCGCTTTGGGGTCCCTAGGCGGGACTAGTAAAAGTGCTATACAAATACAGGCCATTTACCATTCTTCGTCTTTTCTAATTAGCTGTTCATGACTATAAACACAGTTTAACTCAACCATGTCTAGTCTTAAACATGTTCATTCTTTTAATACAGTACACCCACTAATAGCAAGCACAAGCACCCTGTACGTGTATTTTAGTGAAGGTCTTGGAATAAAATGTGCTTAAAGCTAACAGAGAAGCTAACATCACACAGTTAAAATCCATAATTTCCTTAACGACCAGCAAGGCATTAGTTGTGTTGTTGTTTTCTAAAATCTGATATGGATCCCAAGGATATGCTCTAAGAAAATACATGTTTTTTTTAATCTGTTGGCTTATTTGAAGCTATTTCGTAGTCTGCCTTGTAAGCTCATTTTAGAAACTCACTGATTTAGCGTCAGCGACATATGTGGGTTTTGACAAGCACGCTCATTATGTAATTACCCATCAAAGTGACAACACTGTTTATGTGACCACATTCACCATCAAAGCTGCCCACCCGTCTTTAAAAAATTAAAATTTACTTTTATTGTTCTGGTGTCATTGGTGTCACTCTTTTGCGGATTTTCCTTATTTCTTTTCCTATTGACGTTTTTTTGTGTTCATTTTCTGAAGGTGGGTTGCAACATTTGAAAACAAAACAAAATCTCCTTGGGATTTCTTTGTTCCACCCAGACAACTTGTCCTTAGTTTTTACTAGTTTGGGGGATTTGAAAGTGCATTAAAGTAAAACTCTTATAAACACACAATTAAACTGTTGCTTAAGACCTCACAAATTGTTGCATGTAGACACAAGTGTCTTGTGCCTTGCCTTTGCAGAACCTCTTTTATCTCTCTTTGAAGCACATTACAAAGAAATAGGAGTGTGGGCTAACCCATCAGTGCCATAGCAACAAACTGAACCATTTCGACACTATGTATGACTATGTTGGCTGGTTTTTTACCCTGTCGATGTATATAAAGGGACTTCTTGACTAATGGATATGCAACTGTTTAGTCCACAGAATCATCTAAAGCCTTCTATATATTACCATTTGCGGAAAACTTAGTGCCCCAGTGTAAACACAGAAACAGACTTTGTTTATGGTACACACCATTTCAGCATGGAAAATGGTTGCGTTTAGATGTGCTATTTGAAGAACAGAAAAACAGAAGACGAAACCCCCGAGGAAACATCAACCTCCTGTTTTCCTTATCTGGTTTGTGTTTTATCATGACGGAAGCGCAATGTTCCCATCGCTTCCTCTGTGATGGTGCTAGTGAGAGGGATGGTGATGAGTGAGCGGATGCTCTGCACTGACTCGTTTGGTGCCTGAGACAAGAAAACTCGTAGCCGCACAATAACGTTGGCGATTGATGTGACTCTCTTAGGATGCCCAGTTTCCCATTGGAAGCACACCTCATTAATCTTTGTATCAACATAAATTACAATAATAATACCACTCAACAAGAAACAGAGTATGAGAGCCTTAGTTTCCTACAAATGGCCCTCAGTGGTATTTATCACTGGAGGAAGATATTTGTTTCCTCTGTATTTTACGCTGTCACACCTCATTGTTACCTAATAATCTCACGGTGAAATTGAAAAATTGCTTTGAATTATATGATATAAACATGTTGTGTGTCGATAGGCTCCCATTGCATCATTTCCCTCTTAGTCTGCGTCTGCAGTCTACTGTTTAATAACTGGGAAAGAGGTGATGTAGTTTCAAAGCCGCCCCCGGCAATGTTTCCATACGTGGACCCCTCATTATCCAGCTTGTGTACAAGTGTGAAATTCCTGTGGGATTTTAAAGCAGCCGCTGCCAGTTTCAGCAGCGTCCTTTGTAATTAGCTGCCCGCTAACAAGTGGCGTCTCTCCTGCAGATTAAAGTCGAAAACCAACAGGACTTCCAGGACATCACCAGCGTGGTGGCTCTGGCAGGGACCTACGCCACCACCGAGCCGTACATCCAGTCCAAGTACGATATCAGGATCCAGAAGATCGGCAGCAACTACAAAGCTTACATGTAAGGTGTTTTTTATTGGCTTGCTGCAACCAACTTCTGGTGGCTGTTGGTGGCATTGCAGGTGAATTTGATGGCAAACATTTTAAGCGTTTTAGCAGGTTAATGGTAGCAAGGCATGTGGAGCCAGTGGGAAATGAAGGCCTCTCATAAAGCATCATCTGGAAAATAAACAGTTTCACCAATAATGGCAAATTATATGTTAAAGTAGCACTTTTCTTGGATTCCAGGCAGTTTTCAGCATTAATGCCTTGATTTTCATGGCCTCATGCCCCAGCTCCACCCATCTGGAAGCCATAGACATTCCTGTCAGCCAAGGATATTACAACAAAGAATTTGTGCTCAACCTTTTAGCTTTCAAGACTGTATCTGAACAATTGCTCAACCGAAATCGGAGAGGGGGGGCAAAGTAGCCAAGCCTTATCTCATCGTATTTTTTTCCCTGCCCTCACCATTAAACTGTGTTTTTGATTGGCTTTCACACAAACATTATCTAGGTGTGGATGGTCATCATTGATGAACTGATGATAGCTTCCCCCTTGAGGGGGAAAAGCAAACGTTGGGAGCGATTAACTGTTGCTGGAGCATTTTAGCTTGTTTTTTGCAGAAATATGAATTCATTTCCTGATGCCCCCCCCCTCCCCCCTTCAGGAGAACATCCATTTCTGGTAACTGGAAGGCCAACACAGGTTCTGCCATGCTGGAACAGATCGCAATGACTGACAGGTGAGCTGGTTCAGAGATTTTCTTGGAAAAATGCAGATCTGTTAAGTACACTGAATCATTCAGACATCTGTGTTCAATTGAATACACCGGCACTACTTTTAAGCATGAATCTGATTATCTCATTGTCCAAAAGTCTTGGAAGCCTTTCCTGACATTTATAGCTGTTAAATCCATTCTTCCTTTAATGATATCTGTAGTGATTATTGGGGTTTTAAACAGTCAGCTGTTTGCGTCCCTGTGCTTCAGATATCGTATGTGGATAGACTCCTGCGCTGAGATGTTTGGGGGCCTCGACATCTGTGCTGTGAAGGCCGTGCATGGAAAAGACGGGAATGACTATATTATCGAGGTCAGTGTGTTTTCATCTACAGCTCCAGGGAGAGTTTCAGGAAACAGGGGCTGAAACTTGCTCTTTCATTGCATTAGAGTGTATTTTAGATAAATAAGATCTGTCATAATGTTTCATGAGAATATTGCAGGACATTTGCAAACATAACGGTTAACCAGCAGTTAGATCACTTCTCAGCAGCATCACAAGGCTAAAGCAGTTTGTGTAAGCGTTACCTTGGATTCATTCTCTTTCCCTGCTGATAATACTTTTCATATCATGGGTGAAAGTCAACCGGGAAGGGTGTAACCAGACTTGCTGGCACATGATCTTCACAGCCTTGAAAGAACGATTAGTCTGCAGACCAAACACAGGCAGCTGAATGAAAACAACATCAGGAGTCAGCGGTTTGACTCACTTCATCTTCTAATCTGGTCTGTTTGTTTGAGTCTGCTGGTAAAGTTTGGCAGTGGAAGTTTAGCTTGCAGTTTGTAGACAAATAAAACTGTCATGGCGTGACTTGACGCGACCAGTTTGGTTGGAGGTTTGGGCTTTCGATGTGATGAGTGTGGCAGTAACAGTGCCTGGGACGGGGTTTCCACTGGGGTCACTAGAGGTTCACTGGTCTGTATCTGTTTATACAGCATATAACATATGTTACACATAAGCATGCTTTAAAGGTGCAGTCTGCGGGGTTTTAGTTTCATTTAAGAGGGGCCAAAAAAAGAAGGTGGAACTCATAAATATACATCGATGAGTGTGTAATTGTCTGAATGCAGATGCCTCGTGTGTCTGAAAATTTCAGAACATATCTTTACTTGTTCAGATTTATGAGACTCACCTTGATCATCTGGGTTTTTGAAGTGCACTCAAGCACTTTATCCTATTTAAGATTTATACTATTTAACATTCACGTGCCAATAGATGCATCAGAGATCAACCTGGGGGTCGTATCATGCCTGCACCCTGCAGACTGGAACAGCCAAGGATGGAAAATACAATCTGACATGGCAACGGTTAGCGTAGCAACAAATCTATGTTGCTATCATTGTCTATTAGATTAGTTGGATAGATAGATTTTTTCCAATAATGACATGAGAATTATAATTCATTTATTTAGAATATGTGTTATGGGGCTTTATGGGTCAACTCACTTTATTTATTACTATTAAATAAAGAAAATCATTTAATAATTACGCACACACGCCATCTCCAGCAGCCTCACAGGTCTCACAGCCCCAACAGAAGGAATAACTTGCACATATATGTTACTATGATGAGCTTCCCTGGAACTCGCACTTTCTGTATGTCTTACTTTTGTTCCACTCCAATAATTAATGCTTATTGATTCTAATCAAAGTTGTCAGTTTATTTATTTCTCTTTTTTATATTTGATTTCTGTCCTTTTTAAAAAATATCTGTTTATATAAAATCGTAAATACATTACTCAGAAATGCACATTTTCCTTTAACAATTATTCCCAGGGGTGACGCAAGAGACAAATAGTTGTGTGCAATCAGTTTTGTTTTTAGAGCAGCTTCCTATGCCTTCAAGTCTGAGGAAATGAGCCAGTCTGGACATCTGAAATGCCCAAACTTAGGATCAGAACATGACATCACTCTGGTGACTATCTGTGTGCTGGGAGAGAGCGGTTGTGAGAAAGCAAAAAAGACCTCAAACTATCCCAGGAAGTATCTATCAGCTCCCCGGGGGCGTGTAGTCTCAGTACTAGGCTGCTACGACAGAGAAACCCATGACACAGTCAAGTAGCAATGTTTCCTGACAAGCATTACTTCCTCCTCCTTTACTCCAACCCTAGATGGAATTTAATTAAGTGCGACGTTGAAGAGCTGTCGGCCGTCAGAAACTGTTTTCTTTCTTTCTGTTTTTTTGCGTCAGAACAAAGACAGCAGCCGTAACACCTCACCCTAATGCACAGCAATGAGCTACTCAGAAGCACTTCATTAACACATTACTGCAGCTGGTGTCAACATGAGGCAAACTCCAGCTTGTGTCACTTCACTGGAAAATGTATAGATAATAGGGGTGCAGTATTGTTATGTAACATGACACCACAGCGTTTGACAAAATGACATGACAGAAAGTATTTTATATACACAGCTGATCTGACAGGATGTGTCAGCCACATGACATGAAGTAAAACGGCTGTGCTGGTGTAGTCAGTGTCAGTCAGTCCATCTCTTTGGGTAAGACTGTGACGATTGTTGCAGACCAATCAAAACACGTCCCATAGCAACGGCACTCCCTAGTGGCAGAAGCCTCACCACACCACAAAAGTGTGGCTTGAGTAACACAACAACGACCAAACACTCAATGAATGCCAGATCCCAGCGCAGCTGTGCATCCATGAGGCTTCCCATCCCACAACCCACAGGGCCCAGAAGACCCGCCGTCAGATTTTGGTTGCGCGTCCCCAAAGGACACTTGCTGAAGTCCCGGCACATGGGGAGCCTACACAATAGCAGGCACATAATACTATAAAGAAACTTTATTTAATTTAGCACGTGTAAATTCAACAGACTTTACATAAAAGGTAGGTCTACGATGCCTTAACCCTTTAAAACCGGTCAGAGCGGACACGCTCCGTTTTGCGCAACTATTTTTAAATCCCGGTAGCTCTGCAACCACGTAAGCTAGCACAATATTTTTTTTGCATATGAAACCTGAGGAGTTATACTTACATCTTATGCCATCAGTTTGTCCTCGGTCACAGTTTCCTTCCACATATAGCTTTGCAAAAACTGCATAAAAAGCGCTTGCAGCAACAAAAACATAATATTCCAGAAACACCCTTTGCCGATCCGATCAGCTGTTCATAACACTTCCTACATTGAACTATTGCATGTCTGCCATGACCTGCCGGAAACCGGAAGTGACGTCATTTCGCGGAAATGTAGTTTGTTTTTTTTTACCATCAGGGCCTCATGAGCCTATACTGGTGTTTTTAAAAGTTATCTTTGACTTTATGACTTTCTGTGTCGTTTCTGGGATGCTTAGGACTCATATTGCACTGCTGGAAATAGTTTATTTTGATGCATATGCTGCTTTTTTTTGCAAATTTGCATTATAATATTTATTTTCGTTTTTCCTGCAGTGTATAAAAATTGGTGTATTTCAAAAATAAAACTATGAAGACACTCAAAATAAATTTCCTGTGGTGGGAAACTATTTTGTGCAACTTTTTTGTATTTACAGTTTTGAGGGATAAGCCTCTTAAATTTCTCTAACTAGAAATATATGTTAAAAAAACAAAAACGATTTTCAATTGTTTTGTAGTTTATTGCACTTTTTTGCAATTTATGTAATTACTATGCACTTAATGCAGACATATTATTAAAATTTAGGCTGTAATGGTTGTATTGATGTATAGCAACTTGAAATGCTCCCAAAAATGGCTCCACAGCATGTAAAAATATAATATAAGCTCTGGCGGACTTGGTTCTATGGTAGGTCTTAAAGGGTTAAGGCAAGAAAAACAACAAAACTTTCTAAGTCTTTGAGATTATCAGTACAAAAAACTTTTTTAAATTACAATGTCAAATGTAATATTTTTCTACTGGTCCACAGAAAAAAATAAACGTTTTTGTATTTTTAAATATGAATATACTTCATACATTTATTATATTATACTTGTATGTATGCATTTGATTTTAATATAAATCTGCAAAATAATGTTAGCAAAACTTAAAGGGCTAATGTTATGCCTAATAACGATTAGAACATTATTGGCCTAATCGTAAGAAAATACCATTATATTACAGATTCAGCCATCGGGAGTGACTTTATCTGTTGACCGAGATATTTCAGATATTGTACCAACAGCACACATGTTGCTATCTTGAAGCTAAAGTTGTTTTCCCAGTATGGATGACCCTCTGACCAGCCCTGAACTTCAACTGCACCATCATTTTCAACGAGCACATTTCACTTTTGCTCTGTAAACATTTGCCATGCAGCCCGATATTGTCCCGAAAACACAAACCTTTGCTGCTTAGTAAAAGTACAGGACAACACCTCTGTGTTCCAGTGGTGAAAGAACTACAGCAGATCCAGTCTTCTGTTAGATGACTCTGTATCCTAATAAATCAGCAGGGTGGATCCCGCTTTAGCTTGCCACCGCACGCCGTTTGAAGTGGGGCCTGGCCGTCTTTTACCAGGCCTGCATTCAGTCCCCTGTGGTAATGACTCAACTGGCCAAAACACCGTGCCACACCCGACCTCGCTGCCAAATCCTAGCCAAGAAGCTGGGTACACACAAAAAGGGGGGGCTTTAAAGGGTTTGGGAAGTGGTTCTGTGCAGAACAGAGAGATCCCAAACAGCTGTGAAAAACAAAGAAAATGAGTGGAAAAGACGAATAGTTTGGGTGTCCTCAGTTTGTTATAGGCGTTCTTAGAGGCTCTTTTAAATAAAGCTTTTGATTTGCTTTCAATTTTTTGCCATCAAATGTGGATTTTTTTTAATTAATTTAGATTGTGCCACAAAAGAAACAGCCCTGTAATGATATGCAAAAAAGCTTTAAATTAATAAGAAATAAAATAGATGAATTTAAACCTACAACTGCCTTTGGGTGCTCTCTTCCTTGCTGGGTGTAGTTTCAGTCCGAGTTTCTGTAGAGCAGTGCACTCTTGGTTTCTTGTATTACGCAAAGAAATCATTCAGTCACTCCAACTTTATTAACTGACTCTCAGAACATCACATATAGTAAGCGCCAAAATCTCCACCCCAGCACTTCCCTTCAACTTGGGTGTGAGTGGAGCCACCTGGTGGTCCGCCACAATCTTACACTTTGGTCCGTTTGCTGTACTAAGACGGCTTTTGTAGTTTTGCCTCTGTATACCACTACAGTGGATCTTAAATCGGATAGTTAATATGGAATTGAAATGCTGTATTTCCAGGGGTTTTACAAAATTATTAGATGAAGTTTTCAGGATTTATATTTTTATGCAAATCCCCCATTTTCAGAATCTTAACAAATAATTGGACAGTTGACTGAAAAGCTGTTTCAGGGCGAGGTCAGGCCTGTTCCCTTGTTTTGGAGTAACCAAATCAAAAATCTACCCTTCTAAATTATTTACATTGGGAGAAGCAGCTTCACCATAGCGCTCAAGCCAAGAACACACGCAAGTGATGATGTGCAAACCACTGGTTACACTCATAGACAGTATAAAACATGAACTTAGCCATAGTTTCTGGTCCTGGTCTTGTTTTGGAGCATCTAGTTGAACATTTCCCCGTTGCAATTTTTGCAACATAGAAACACTGTGGATCAGACGGTGAAACTGGCGAACGGTTTGTTATTGAAAACTCCTTCGCTGGCGATGTGTCGATTCTGTACCATAACTAATCCTCAATTTTTGGAACCAAAATTTACAAAAAAGACTTCAGTATGGCCCAAAACAAGTGAACGAGCCAGCAGGAAAGTGTTTACGGAGCCATTTCTTCTTTTTGCAGCCATAGCGATCACCATATGATAACCTTAAACAGATTGCAGGTCTTAGACGCCAAGTTTTGTTGCTCTGGAAACTACCTCCATGTTCTATACCAGGGGTCGCCAACTCCAGGCCTCGAGGGCTGATGTCCTGCAGGTTTTAGATGTGTCCTTGATCCATCACAGCTGATTCAAATGGCTAAATAACCTCCTCAACATGTCCTGAAGTTCTCCAGAGGCCTGGGAATGAACTAATCGTTTGATTCAGGTGTGTACAGGGTGAGATCTAAAACCTGCAGGGACACCGGCCCTCGAGGCCTGGAGTTGGGGACCCCTGTTATATACTATGGCTACACTCAAGATCAAGAAGGCCAGATTAAAAAACTTGTACTGTTCTGAAAAGATTAACTTGTAAAAGAATGATGGGAGAAAAAGCGACCACATCGTCAGTCAAACATGGTGGAGGCGGTGTTATGGTATGGACAGCTGTTTGAAAAAAGCCTAAAGAACAACTCTAGCCTGTGTGAAAACAACAAGTGGCTGCTCTGCATCGTACCCCAATCACCCTGAACCGGTCGGAGCAGCTGGTTGCGCCTCCATGAGCCTGGATCTGCAGGTTTCCTCCTGTTAAGTGTAAAATTTTCCCTCCCACTGTCATGAGTGCTTGCTTAAAAGAGGTCGTTTGATTTTTGTTTGTTTCTCTACATTGTTGTAGGCTCTTTACCTTGCAATATAAAGCACCTTAAGGCGACTGTTGTGAATTGAAGTGAGTTAAGTCTTTGCCTGCATCAGTATCTTGTGCCATAATAAGTCGCATTCATTTGAATCTAAGCAAACACCAAGTGTGTGCTAAGTGTACAGACACTATCTCTACTTTTAAGATTAGGCTTAAAACTTTCCTTTTTGCTAAAGCATATAGTTAGGGCTGGACCAGGTGACCCTGAATCCTCCCTTAGTTATGCTGCAATAGACGTAGGCTGCCGGGGGATTCCCATGATGCATTGAGTTTTTCCTTTCCAGTCACCTTTCTCACTCACTATGTGTTAACAGACCTCTCTGCATTGAATCATATCTGTTATTAACCTCTGTCTCTCTTCCACAGCATGTCTTTATCCTGTCTTCCTTCTCTCACCCCAACCAATCACAGCAGATGGCCCCGCCCCTCCCTGAGCCTGGTTCTGCTGGAGGTTTCTTCCTGTTAAAAGGGAGTTTTTCCTTCCCACTGTCGCCAAAGTGCTGCTCATAGGGGGTCATATGATTGTTGGGTTTTTCTCTGTATCTATGAAGCGCCTTGAGGCGACTTTTGTTGTGATTTGGCGCTATATAAATAAAATTGAATTGAATTGAATTAAAAATTGGACTAAAGAACATTTTTGGGATTTAACTGATACCACTAATAAAAACAACTTCAGCCACAGAGAGCTCCAGTACAGTCTAATCTCTGCCTGGCATATGCTGTGTACCAGAGGATAAGCACACACACGCACACGCACATGCATGCCTGCTGATGTGTTTACAGCCTGCAGCTGGGGTGCGGTGCAGCAGCTTCTTCCACCATGATGGGCATCTACATCCTAGCCAGCAGCAGCAACACTCCTTTGCTCCTGTTTGTTTTGGTTTTTAGGGAGGAGGACAGCAGGTCTCTGAGCCTCATGAGGCCTGTGGTTCTGCAGCACACATGGACCTGCATGTGAGCTCAAGTGCTGGGAAAAAACATTTTTCCTTGTTTGTTTTTTTTCTTTTTTGATTATTTAAATTATTTGTGTGGCAATGGGTTTGGTCTATGCCCTTCAAAGTCATGCCCCAGCAACATAATATTTACAGATGGAGTCGCTTTTTTTGCAGATCACTGGAAATTCTAACTTTGGCTTCTTGTGTGTGTTCAGATAAACCTATTTAGTTTATCCAGAGCTTAACTAAGAAGCCTGTGAGCCGTCAAAATGAAACTGTTGTAAAGCTTATATGAACACACATATAGAGAATAAACTAAAGCATCTTTTTTTACTTCTGTTTATGTGATTTATTGCCAGAGCACCAAAGACCTCCTGAGAAGACAGAAACTTGCAGTTTTCGTCACACACTTCTTTGTATCCTCCAAACTGTGGTTGCCACAGGGCTGTAAAGCTTGTTTCTGACCCCAACAAACATGTGATCTACACTAAATGACTCATCACGTGTGTCCACACACAGTCTTATCACGAATATCACTTGAGGGTCAGAGTAGAGGAATTCTGAATAAGAGGTAACATCCTGCCATCTAGTGGGGGAATTGTAACACTTCAGCTGAGGTCTGTTTGTTTTCTGTCTTTGCAGGTGATGGACAGTTCAATGCCTCTGATTGGCGAGCATGTGGAGGAGGATAAGCAGCTGATCACAGAGCTGGTCATCAATAAGATGGCCCAGGTGCTGCTGGGAGTTTCCATGCCTCAGCCTTCAACTGTTAAGGTACAAAAAGCTTTCAAACAAGCCACTACTGCTACTGTAGCTCACTTTTTTCACAGTACCAGAGAGTAATAAAAACTGCTACTAATTACAAAACTTTGTTACCACTTCTACCAATAATGCTAATAAAATTTTCTACTATGGATACTTATTATCAGGTCTGTTAATTAATAATTTTGTCACTGATGATCACTATAACGCTCACAGTTTTACCAACTGCAGTGACTACTGTTGGAGTAGCACTGTAATAAAAGCAGTGCTTGTATGGCCAGATTTTCACCTGTATTCACACTGATAATTTTTTTCAGAAATAAAAAACTTAAAATGCACTTTTCCAAATTATTACACACACAGAGTTTCAAAGATTTTATAGGTTGTAGAGAATTGAAAATGGTCATTCAGTTTTTATCATTTAAGGCGACTGGCAAGAGTAAAATCTTTTCTTTCGAGGCAGCACCTTGAAACAGTGATCCATGCTTTTGTTTCTTCCCGCCTGGACGACTGTAACTCACTTTATGTGGGGGTCAGTCAGTCGTTGCTCTCACGTCTGCAGCTGGTTCAAAATGCGGCTGCACGACTCCTAACAGGAACTCGAAAAAGAGAGCATATAACCCCCGTGCTAGCCTCTCTGCACTGGCTGCCTGTGTCTTTTAGAGTTCATTTTAAAATTATTATGTTTGTTTTTAAATGCCTCCACAGTCTTGCCCGCCTTACCTCTCTGAGCTTCTTCATCCCCACACACCCTGTCGGTCTCTCAGGTCAGCTGACCAGCTGCTCCTGGAGGTACCGAGATCCAGGAGGAAGCTCAGAGGGGGCGGGGCCTTCTCTATTGTGGCTCCAAAATTATGGAATAAATTGCCCGTGCACGTTAGAGAGGCCCCTTCACTGTCCACTTTTAAATCACGTCTTAAAACCCACTTTTATTCCTTGGCTTTTAACCTCAGTGAGACTTGGTTTCTCTTTTAATTGAAGTAGTTATTTAATTAATGATTTCACTCTTCTTTTATTTGGTTTTTACTTATATCTCATGTAATTTTATTTCACAGTTCCAATGTACAGCACTTTGTGTCAGCTGTGGTTGTTTTAAAGTGCTTTATAAATAAAGTTGATGATGATGATGATTTGTTGAATTTGCAGCATTAGTAGATCAATTTCACTGAAATCAAAAGCTATTTCAATCAAAAACATCTTAACGGGTCAAGTTACATATGAACATAGGAGCCCTTATTTGATAGCAGTTTTACAATTCTTGCATCCATGGAACTTGTGAGTTTTTGGAAAGTTTCTACTTGAATGTCTTTGCAGGATGTCAGAATAGCCTCCCAGAGCTGCTGTTTGGATGTGAACTGCCTCCCACCCTCATAGTTTTTTGCTTGAGGATGCTCCAAAGGTTCTCAGTAGGCTTGAGGTCAGGGGACCAGACCATGAGTTCCTCTGCTTTTATGCCGATAGCAGCCAAGGATGCAGAGGTGTTCCTTGTAGCATGAGATGGTGCATTGTCTTGCATGAAGATGGTTTTGTTGCAGAAGGCACAGTTCTTCTCTTTCTACCATGGAAGAAAGTGGACAGTCAGAAACTCCACATACTTTGCAGGGGTCATTTTCACACCTTCAGGGACCCTAAAGGGGCCGACCAGCTTTCTCCCCGTGATTCCGGCTCAAAACATGTCTCCACCAACTCCTCGCTGACGACGCAGCCTTGTTGGGACATGGTGGCCGTCCACCACTGCATCCATCTGGACCATCCAGGGTTGCACTGCACTCATCAGTGAACACGACTGTTTGAAAATTAGCCTTCATGTAGTTCTGGGCCCACTGCAGCCATTTCTGCTTGTGAGCATTGGTTAGGGGTGGCCGAATAGAAGGTTTATGCACAACTGCAAGTCTCTGGAGGATCCTACACCTTGATGTTCGCAGGGCTCCAGAGGCACCAACAGCTTGAAATATGTGTTTGCTGCTTTGTGATGGCCTTTTAGCAGCTGCTCTCTTAATCTGATGTATTTGTCTGACAGAAACCTTCATCATTGTGCCTTTATCTGCACGAACCCATGTGTGCTCTGACTCAGCCACAAATCTCTTAACATTATGGTGATCACGCTTAAATTTTCGTGAGGTTTTCATTACGTGTCCAAGGCATTCAACTATTTCACGCTTTTCAGCAGCAGAGAGATCCGTTTTCCTTCCTATATTGCTTAAAAATGGTGGTCTGCTTAATAATGTGGAACATCCTTCATTAGTAGTTTTTCCTTTAATTGGGCTCACCTGGCAAACTAATGATCACAAGTGTCCGAGATTGATTTCAGTCACCCAGAGAGTCCTGAGACACAATTCCATCCATGGGTTTAATTGAAAAACAACTTATTTAATCTTTATTAATCTTTGGGGCGATCGTGGCTCAAGAGTTGGGAGTTCACCTTGTAATCGGAAGGTTGCCGGTTCGAGCCCCGGCTTGGACAGTCTTGGTCATTGTGTCCTTGGGCAAGACACTTCACCCGTTGCCTACTGTTGGTGGTCAGAGGGCCCGGTGGTGCCAGTGTCCGGCAGCCTCGCCTCTGTCAGTGCGCCTCAGGGTGGCTGTGGCTATTTACCATTTATGACACTTAAACACAATTTTCACAATAATTTGGAACACGGTGTGTTTCTAGACTAGCATTTGAATTAATGCTATTTCAGCATCTATGGTCACTTCACTAGCGTCCTTGTTTTTTTGGTTTTTTTGGTTTGTTTTCAAACTGTCATCACAATTAATGACTTCCACACATAGTATAGATCAGCGGTCCCCAACCCCCGGGCCTCGGATCGGTACCGGTCCGTGAGTCGTTTGGTACCGGGCCACGAGAGTTGAGGCTCAGGTGTGAAATGTATAGTTTTCAGGGTTTTTATCGGTTTTCAGCGTTATTTTGTTATTGTTTTTATCGTTTACTCGGTTTTCTTGGGTCTTTTCACGTGTGTTATGAATAAATTTTCTTTTTTTCAGTACCGGTACTAGTTTTATTTTGTTGTATTTATCCGCGACGCCTTAAAGGCCGGTCCGTGAAAATATTGTTGGGCATAAACCGGTCCGTGGCGCAAAAAAGGTTGGGGACCGCTGGTATAGATTACTTATTGTTGGTCATCAACAACCATATAGCTTGAAGCCTGATTGGACCATCTGAAAGGAAACAGCAGGAGGAAAGCTCTGTGATGGTTTGCTCTGTGATGGTTTGGGGTAGGATATGTTGGAGCTGATCATCTGTGGCATCAACCTGAGTTGATGTATTTGCAAAGACAATCAAAATGTCTCATCGTGGAAACTGTTCCCTTTCCATGTTTTCAAAAATGTGTTGTTGTCATGGTGTTAGCAGTAAAATTCAAGCATTTTCATGTAAATGATTCTATATCTGTGTCTTTTTGTGTCTTCTTCAGACCACGCAGCCCAGACGAGGTAAGTAAAGTGCTCCATTATGATTCATTCCACTATCTTCTGTGGTGATACAGTACAGAGAAATAATAAGCCTGTGCATCACGTGTTCATGTATGGTAGGGGGACATCGTTCCGCTTCTGCCTCTCCATCTCAGTCGGCCCAGGGATCCCCTCAGAGAGCCCGGTCCGCCACTACGTCTCCCAGCCAGGCGTTCCAGCCCGGTCCCATCCCTGCCTCGTCTGGACCTGGAGCTGGGAAACAGTCACCGCAGCTGAAGTAAGTCCAAACTGGGGTTCTGTTAATCTCACACATAACTTTGCTTACGATGATTTTCCTCGTCGGGTAGCTAAACCGTCTCCGTCTTCGTCGCGCAGCAAATCGCAGTCGCTGACAAACAGCTTCACGGAGACGTTACGAGGAAGCTTGACCGACGACGAGGCCAAAGCCGAGACCATCCGCTCCCTCCGACAGTCCTTCGCCAGCCTCTTCTCTGACTAAAAACATCCCTACCACCTTCCTCTTCCTGTCATCAGGTTTCAGAAAATAATAATAATTGCTTACTCTGTTTGTTATGGAGTCGCCTCTCTCCTTTCCATGTTTGTGAAGTTTAACACTGGTGCAACCCTCTGTCCTCAAATCAGTGATCAATCTATCACTAGAAAGGCCAGTGGATTTCAGAGGACCTACACCGTGTTGACTGGAGATGGTAGATTTTAAGATGTCACCAAACCCCCCGTTCACGTTTCTATTACTTTCAGGGAGCTTTGTTTTTTGCTAATTATTCCATATTCACGTTTAATCTACGAAACTCCTGAAACATTTCTAGTGACTCCAATGTTGTGTTGAAACCTAAAACCTGTCCATAGAAATTGAACTTCCTAGAAAGCAAAACCAGCCAATGGCCTTTTTAGTGGTAGGTGATCACAGTAGATATTCATATTCTCGCTCGTGCTGCTTGGTATATAATTGTTATTCTGCATTCTCTTTGTCCGAAACTATTTCTATGTTCATATTTCTACATTTATGTACATCCGTCATATCTTCAGTTTCTTTATTCGACACACAGCTTCCAAATTGTTTGCAGATGTCCATGGCAATATTCTGATCTGAACCAGTTCCACCTGAGTCATGAGAAGCGTACTGAATCCTCTCGCTTCACCAGCGGTCTCTTAAGCATCTTAGCCAGCAGCAGCATTTCTCAGACATCCGTGTGCTGTAGACACATATTGGCTTATGTAGTGACTCCTCTGCCTTGGCCTAACTTTACCAAAGTGCTTTTTAATAACAAAAAAAGAACAGTTTTTTCTTAAAGAAACAACCCCCTTAACTTGTTTGAGAACACAATCACACAGCTAAGAAAAACCTTTGAGCTTGTGAATTTTTTTAACGAGGTGCAAATGCTGTACTGGCTTACAGCCATCGTCTTCCATCACAGCTCTGCTCTTCCCCAGCAAATTGTTCTTTTTCTTAATCTTTTATGTTTGTTAATAGCACCGTGGGGTATTTGTTGGTGTGGGGACTGATCTAGCGACTAGTACTGGTGAGTCTTTAGAAGCAAACAGCAAGGGTTTGATATTTTAATCATCTGTCTCTTGTTCTCTGTCAGCTAGGATTGCAGCTCATTTATTGTAGTTCTTTTTAGGAGTTTTGCTCTGTAGCAGATATAACCTACGCACACATATACCTGCAGGAATGGCAGCCATCCTCTTCTAACATCCGTCACTGTTTTGGATCTGCATGTAAATGAATGTGATGTGTGGAGCCAACCTGTTTTCTTCCACAGTTTATTTGATGGGAGTTGACGCTTACTTTGAATTTTCTGAAAGAAAAATGCATTTTTGGGTAACTTATTATGAAATTAGACACCAAGTACTTTTGGTTTATTGTAGATGGTGTCTGTAGATTTTCCAGCATATTTCGTAAGATGGAATGTGCATACGCAATGAAGCCTTCAAAGAAAAACTCTTAATTGATAACTGATGGCAAAGATCTCTTATGACTATTCATTAGTTGGATCTGAAGGGTATGCAAAACATCTTTGATAGTTTACCAAAGTCTTAAATTTCCAAAATATTCTTTTAAAAAAAAAGTTCAAAAAATAATGAGTGAGCTACAGATTTTAGCTTCTTGTAGCAGCAAGCTCGAAGACACAAACTGACTACATGATTTTGCTTTCCATGCAAAGAACAATCAAAGTATGATACTCAAAGATGATACTAAAATTATCAAAATGATAATGGTAAATAATAGTTTTATCTTGTGACTTAGAATGAGCTTGTAATAGTTTCCCCCACCTTCCATTTAATTCAGAATCTGGATCTTTAGTAGATAAATGATAATCCCAAAGCCAGTGTTAAATGATGAAAGTTCCAGAAAAGGAGAAAAAGGTTAACTAGCCATTTTTGCAATAATTACATTCATTGCTAGAAAAAAAATGCCACCACAGATTGCATATTTATCCTGCAAAGCATAGAAACATTACAGTGGCATTGACTAAAGAGAGCATGGCTTAGCAGATGTAAATAAAGTGAATTCATGCTTCGTTTAGTTTCCTTAGCTTCAGCTACTACTTTAACTAACAGATTTCTTTCTTCCTTTGTAGCAATGTTACTGTGGTGGCAATTTTTTTCTGCATTTTTCAAATGGCTGGTTCTTGAGTTCAACTAGAAAGCTAACTAGCTAGCTAGAATGCGGCTAGTCAGCTAACGGATTTTAGCAGTAGTGGTTTATTAGCTTGCTACACCAAAGGGGATGCTGTGGGTTTGTTAAAAATAAATTAGTAAATTAAACTTAAATATGCATTTCTGATGGAAACGGTTTGAGGCTAAACATACTAGTATACACAAAATAACAGAATAATGCTAACTAAAAATAAATTACATAAAAGTGCTAATTAATCCTAAATAACTTCAGGAAGACATTTCAAATTTTAGTCTAGCTAAATTTTATTTAAATCATGGCCAAGAGAGTATGCTTTGTTGTTTCTATCTTCCAGAGGGGATGTTCTACTTTAATAAAAGCATTTGTGAGTTTTCAATGCTAGCTTGGTCAACTTGGTTGGGGTTTTAAAGGTCTAAAATTCCACAAATCTATTTATTTATTTATAAAGAGCAGGCTTAATCTGCTCGTGTTAACCATCCTTGACAATTTAAATATTACTTTATTTTTTTAAATGCTCATTAGGCTTTAAAGTAACAACATCGTGGTTTTCCACTGTAGGCAGTAAGCTAATTCTCCTGTCAGTTGTCATGCTAGGGCAGATAAACACTAATGTAATAATTACTTAGCTTGTATTTTTCGTTTTCGAATAATGAAAATATTGACATTGCTTACTGTGATTCTTTTGTTTCAAGTTATCGCTGGCTGTATTAATTCTGACTTTTTGTCAAATTCTCATGTGTAATCTCAGATTTACTGCAGTGTCTTGTGTTAAACACTTTTGCAAGCATCTCGTAGCTTTTGGTACTGTGTCAAAGTGGACCAAATCTGCATTTGATTGTGAGGCCCCTTAAAGGTTTACATTAAATTGTTCCATCTTACCTGTAAAGATTATTGCCACTTCATATATAATACTGCAGTGTGATAAGCCATAACCAAACCGTGAGGATTTCCTATCCCTTATGTGCCACGCAATAATGGCTGTGACGTCGCTGATAAATTGAAATGTTAACTTTAAACACTGTGTCTATAACCTCTCTTGTCCTGGAGAGAAACTGCAGTTACTCTTTCTGGATATCAAGGTTATCTCGAGATATAATTATTTGCTCATTCTGTCAGGGTGAAAGATGAAAGAACTATGATGTCACTTTTCTCACATTTTGGGTTTAAAATACAGTTTAGGATCTGGCATGTTCCATAAATATGTTTTATTGGGTCAAATTATTCGGTTGTTAAGTCTGATGTCACTAGCCGTGTCTGGGCCTAAACTCCGCTGCAGGTCCATATATCAAACGATCACTATGAGAGTTGAAAAACTGTCTAAAGTTTTTCATCTTTAATAAAATGATCAGCGTTCTGCTCTACCAGGTGTAACAATTGAGTTTAACATCCAGGCATCCGTGAAAATGGAATTTATGACGTTTAACGGAGTTAGACATGAGCAGGAAGTTAGCTCGCTAGCTTCTATCTACATACAATATAGCATGTCCTGACTGCGGGGTTTTGGAAACAAATGAAAACGTACAGCTCTGTTGTCACTTCCAACATAAATGAAGACAGAAAACTAAACAGCAGTGACGTTTGTAGGGTTACTGAAGTTTGGCTAGCTGGTATATAATGATGTGCTACGTGACCGCTAGCAACACAGCTATGTTAGCATAATATAAACAAGCTAACTTTTTTTCCACTCGATAAAAGTTAACGTGAGTGTTCTCGGTGGTCAGGAACAAATGTAATCGCATGGCAGGATGCTGTAAAAGGACCAAACTTCAGCCAGGAGAACAACTGAGATACAGGTCCATCCACAATACGAGGTTAGTCATTCGTATACTGCTGCATGGGCTGGGCTGTAGTTACATCCTAAGGTTTTCAAAACTGAGCTTAAATAAATGATTAGCGGTAATAAAAGTCGAGGGAGGTCAACAGTGATCACTGACTGTTTTAGGAGCTTTTTGAGATTAAATAGAAGAAAATACAAAACATTAAACAACACAAAAGCCATATTAAACGCAGACTACTTTAGGCCCGGAAGTAGGATTCGTCACGTCATCACTTAACGACCGGATAAACAATGACCGGACATCAAATAATTTTAGTTTTGTCACTACTGTTGATTTGCTTCCCTTTTGTCTGAGGGTCAGATGTGGTCTCAGCTGTATTAGCTGGACCCGTACCTGATAGTTTCTGAGCTGATTTAATTGGAACTGAGCTGCAATGTTGATTGGTAACTACCTCAAGTTCAGCAGTGCTCTGCTGAAACTGACAATAGAGTGGTAGTACTGGACAAGATTTTGTGCACTGAGCATGGCTTCATGTTATAACTGATGTGCTCATAAAACAATAAACCTGCTGTGGTAAAACAACATCTAAGTGCAGAAGGAATGAGAGGAATATAATTTTGTTAAAGTCAAATATCGAGTCAGACATTTTAAAATTCTTTGTCTCAAAATTTCCCCCTCAGTTTATACATTTCTCCAGTTTTTCAAAATTTTATTTAATTTAATAAATTGTCTTTCCTCTTTCATAACATGTCAGTTAAAGAAAACATTTTGTAACGTGTTACTAGAATGCAATATAAATTGAAATGATTTGGGCTCTTGAAGGTATCTGTGTCAAAATCTTATTTGAATATTGTATCTTTATTATTTCAAGTGATGTTGTGCTTACTATACTGTACATGTTACAGATTTCATATTTATGACAGATATTTTGATGTCACTTTTCAGAATTTTACTTCCTTTATGATGAAACATAGACTGTATATCAAAGATGGACATGGCCACTGCGCTAGCATGTGTTGGTTTGTAGTTAACAATCCTAGAGCTTTCACTTTCACATTTTGGTCATCAACATTTTGGTCTTTTGAGTGTATTTGGAGCTGATTAGTTAACACTTAGACTAGCTAGTTAGACTTGTTACCAAAGTGCATCCGTTATTCACTGTGATATTAATTTGGATGCCAGTTTTTGCTAACAACGGGCTTAAACCAAATGTGTAAACATAAAAAGGCTGTCCCCCTAAAACCCTGAAAAAGCAAGGATGAAATTACAATTAGGAGGTTAGCTTACTGTCATTAACAACTTAACCATGGGCTAAAGCACTGCTAGCTTTAAATAGACTTAAAGTTAGCATTTAACACCATAAATACATCAAAGTGTGAGAATTTTCCCATTTCTTCTACAATAGAATTTCTTTTTGAATCCACAAGAGTCGCCCCCTGCTGTCATTTAGAGAAAATGCAGGTTTAAGGCCCATCCTCACCAGCTTCACTTTTCATGTCCATCTTTAACATACAGTTTGTGGGTTTAAAAGGGCACTCTCACAGGTATTTACGCCCCAGGTTTACTTCTGCTCGCTCTCTTTGTCTCTATAGATGTAAGCATTTCTAGTAATCCCAAAAGGTTGATTCTGTTCTGGATGTAGCGTTTTCAGTGGGAGAAACAGGTTTCCCCAACCTTATAAACAGGACATTTGCAGAATAACTGTCACTTGAAATGAAGACGTCACTCGGATGAGTGATGAAATGTTTCTCCCACTGAAAACACTACGTCCAGAACAGAATCAACCTTTTTTGGATTTACTTACCTGGACGATTGAGCATGCATCAAGACATTTCTAAGAATAGTTCACATATCATTTGTCATCGTAAAGAGAGAGGTGTTTGAGTTAAGCAGGTTGATAGCTATCTCAGCCAATTGCAGTGCCAGATTCACCTGTTTCTCCCAAAACAGGTCGCTGATGTCACCAGTGCTATATCTGGGAACTTTTACAGTGTGTATGGAACGTATGCTCATTTCATAAAGCTTTTTTTTAATTTCCCCAACATTGTTTTCATTTAATATATAATTTGGAGCAAAGGCAATACTCTGCTACCGGGGTTGGCTCATCGTTATTTGCTCTGGGTGTGTTGAAGCGATGCATAGTGTAAGACTGAATTAATATGCAGCCACAGAGACTTACAATGAAATACAGCTATTACTGAAAGCAAACTCAACTCTACTTTAATGTGGCATATGTACATGAGAGAAATAACGCCGTTGCACGGGTTCATTTGCCAGTTTTTGAGTTCACTGTGTCCCTTCCTCTCTGCTGAATGGTGGGTGATATTGTAAGTGTATTAATGTTGTGTATATTGGTGTAAATGTGGCATGAAAACCAACCCCTCTTGTGTGCCTCAGGTGTATAAATTTAGGCGTTATGTGATCTCGATGTCTGGCTGCTTATTTGTGAGAAGTGTGATGTAATTTATTAGTATTTACATTATTTCTGTACTTTTGTTCTTTTGTCTGAACGAAAGATTTCTGTTAATAAAGTAAAAACTTTTATTATACCTGTTGCAGTGCATTCCAGTCTCTATCAGTCATCTGCTGAGCTCCACTTGATCAGATTTGAAGGTTTTTTTCTCCATTTATGGTCATTGAAACAGAACGCTTGGCTATTACTGTACTTTTAAAAGCCCTGTTTGAAAAACGCAACTTTCAGAATATGTAGCGATAATCCCAAAATCCTTTCATCTTGGATTATTACCCTTTTTTATTCCTCTTGGCTTGATACTCAGGGTGTTAAAAGCTGTCTGGCAACACGAGGCCACGGAGAAAAAAACCTGCCGGCATCCAGTGCTTCTTTTCATCTGCTGCCCACTTCACGTCAGGTCCAGAAATTAATTGTGTTAAGAGATGATATTAAACACACTCAGCTGTGAATATGTCACTGAGCACACACGAACGTGTTACGAATTCTCAAACAACATGATCATCATTCAGGTATTACTACTTTACGACCGAATGTGACTGCCAGACTCGAAAGCCCAGCTTTAAGGAGTAAAGCACTCGAGAAGAACTGAACTTTTGTGGCCAACCTTAAATTCAAACTACAGTATTTCTTTCCCCCCTTTTCTAATCACTTTGGAGCACTAGAATAAAGTGTAAACAGATGTAGGCGTGTAAAATGTCTGAACACTTCTTCTTGTACCGATGTAGTTGGTAGTGTTACTTAAAGTATGCAGGTCCAAATAAAAGCTGCGATGTTTAGGTTAACAAATAAAAAGAAAGTTCATGAGGATATTTTTTCCCGTGCATCCAGTCATGATGAAGTGATGAGTCCTGTTGCCCGTAAACTAAAAAGTATGAACAAATATTTATGACATTGTTACCAACACCACTGATTAAATGATGCACATGTTTCCACATCAAGCAGACACTGATCAGCACTTGCTTTCAGTTAGAGTTGTGTTTCTATCGCAGTTCATTTCCACCGTCTGCTGAAAGCATTATGTGGCTCTTGAGCAGCTCTGTGTACATTGCCTAGTCACTACTGTTTTTTCTGTTGTAGGTTATAAAAACAAAAAAGAGAAACTTTGAGCTTTTTAGCTAAAGGGAATACTATGTGTTCATCGATCACTGTGAGTGACCCCATTCACACTCATCGTTTTATCTCCTTTTTTTATAGTAAAAATACTCATTGGTACCGAATTTATAAAATTTACAACACGACACAACATCATGGACAAGAAAAAGACTGACTTTACCTCCAACTGCAATATTTGTTTGTCAAAAAGATAATCAAATATCTAATTATTTAAAATTAGTTACTCAGTATAGTAATATTGGTGGGGTGTGTGTATAGCAGCTTGACTGTATCATAACTTTAAGAAAGAAACCCACTACCTATACTGTTCACATCATCCAGATTTATGTGACTTCACTACAATATAAACAATGTGCCAGTAAGAACACCACAATCTGGCAACCCAATAGAGAAGATAGTTACAACAAATACAAAGTGAATGATTTACTGACAGAAGCCAAAACGCTAATATGGAGGTAGCCAGATACAATAACGCGATTACTGTGGCTGAGATGATGATGTTTGTCTCAGCCACAGTAAGATGGCAGCATATTAGCTTCTACAAATCGGAGCCCGCTTGTGCATTTTTAATGGATTAATTCAAAGTTTCTCCAAATACATCAGTGTGTTGGAAGATGCAATTGCACACTATTAATGTATTTTTATGGGTACAACATTCCCTTTTTCCTTACTGCACCTTTAAACCAAACTAATGATTACAACTGTGTGACAACAAGTGTACACATCTAATACCTTTCCTTTTCTAACTGGTTCTAATTCAAAGTTCCCACTCTGGTACATCCAGGTGACAGGTAATACTCATGTAACACTCATGTAACATGTCCCAGTTAATATAAAGCATTTTAAACTCAAAACACAGTGGATTAACAAATTCTTTTACCCGTCTGTTTTCTTGGAATTTGAAGCTCCGAGTTATTTAGTATGAAATCAAAGAGATGGCAGGCTTGTGTTCTGCAGATCAACCCGGCTGCATTTAACATCAACTGATTTAAGGAGGGAGAGACTGCAACCTAACTCTTCCCCAAGAATTCATCCCACATGCTGATTTATGTTATCTTTACAAAGGTGTTAAACTCTCTTCCCTACGATGAACCTCTGACCTCTCACAGCACCCGGTGCCTGCTCTCACTCTTTGTTCTGCAGCACTCAGTTGTTTCACGAACCACAGTTGCATACCAGACCACTGGCAGCCTGATGGTAATCTGCTGCCAGTGTAATTTCTTGCATTCTTAAGGTGGAATGTCCAATCTTTTATCAGCCGCAGGTCCCTGCCTGCCTGCAGCCTCCACTGGCTGAAAAGAAATCCATTCCCACCACACTGTAGCGTGCAAATATCGATGAAAAATAGATGTATGAACTAAATTACTCTTCACCTCTTACCTCCAAATGCTGCTTGAGGCAGGAATCAAAAGGTCTTTACACATTTCCACAGTAAATTGATTAAACCAGTAGGCCAGTAGGGGGCATTGTCCACTCAGCTATACCCAGTCCACCCCTCCTAACTGTTTAAGGACATTTAAGCCTTCATCATGTTTCAGGGAAAGCACCTTCACACATCTTCATTTGCATCTCCTGGAAAACAAGTCAGTGCTGTCTCAGACAATAGTGGCACCAGTCTGTCTCTTAAGGATGGAAACTGGGAGTGATTTACCTGCAAGATAACAGACCAAAGTATTTTCAACTTCACTTATTTTCCCTAACATGCCAGCATTACATCTTATTAAGTTTAGGGCGCTGTTACAATAGATGTGTGGTACAGTTGGGATCTGTGTAAGTCATGACATGGTACAATAAAGAAACATTAAAGCGCCCCCTAGTATACATTTTAAAGGAATAATATGAAAAAGAAAACTGTGTAAAGTAGGTAATGTCATCTTTCTCAGTTTTTAAAAATATACTTGCTTCAAAGCATGAACAGCTTCAATCCAGCAGCATCAGAATAGGACTTGTCCAGGTAAATGTGAAGAGGAAAGAGGCAAGAAGGTGTTGCTTAGCAACAAATGGAACATCAACACATGAAAACTGAACAAATAATTGTTACATTTTGCATCAATGTTGTTTGAACACACACGCAAGCACTGCAGTGATGCAAAAAGCTGCTGCTAGAGGATCATACATAAACAGTTCCTGTATGAAACTGTGAGAATGTAACATCACAGTTTTCAGAACAAGTTTCACTCAAACATTTGTTTGAGTTTGTGCTCTCTGCATAGACTGTATCTCAAAGATGAACACAGCCTGACCTTTTATTTTACCCTTAGGTCTTGCCTTTAACTTTGTTTTGTTTGGTGTCATTCTTTTCAGCACAGCCTTACATTTATGTAAGGTTGTGCTGACACCCCCCACCCCCCACCCCCACCTCCCTCAACCTTGATAAGCAGAAGAGAATGGATGGATGGATTTTTTCCCTCTGTGCTTAGAAAATCCAGTTATGACCTTTTCTTCCCGCACAAAACCTGACAACAGTATTAATGAAAAAGCATGTCATACACTATTTAACTTCAACGCAATTTGGTAAAACTGTTACGTATTTTAAAGTTTGTTCATATTTCACGTCACTGCAACTCGACGAAGGCTGTCCCAATTCGAAGGCTGCTCGAAATGCGGCCCTCAAATGCGTCCTTCATTTCCCTGAATTTTAAGGACGTGGCGGTGTAGACTTCGTGGCCCAACATATCCCAGAATGCATCGCGCGGCGGTGGGTGTGGATAATTTTGCCGAAAAAAAAACGGTGGATGAGGGGCGCCCGAAGAGTAAACTTTAAGTAAGTACTGAATCTTATGTCACTTATTTATGTGCAAATGTTTAATAACAAAGAACATTAAAACATTACTGTTGGCCACATGTCGGCAAAGTTATGTGACATTAGTGACGTTTGTACTAACTTGGTTTTAAAGCCTTTACTTTAAAATATACGCCGTTCAATAGCTGAGCTTAATCTTACAGAAAATGATCAAAGCTCATGTAGAAACAAACAAACAAATGAACAAAAGATTTTCTCCTTCATTTCTGTCAAACAAAGCTGTATGAAACGTTTCCAGCAGTTAGTATCATGGTTGCTAGGCAACCTGGGCAGTGCAACGGAGGCTAGATCGTCCTATTTCACAAGCCTCGCACTTCCGGCCTTAGCGGTCTTTAAGTACGCGGCCCTTGAGGATCATTGAGGCTGCGTACTTTAAGGCTGCAGACCCTGAATTGGGATACAGCCAACACTTCCTCCCTAAAGTTGGGCATTTTAAAAAGAGACTAAGGAATGACTCACTTTTGGAAGTAGCCTCAAGTGGCAAACTGAGGAACTGCAGTTTTGTCACTTCTGCAGTGGGTTGACTTAAATACTTGTCAGTGTCCAAAACGACTCCCAATCCCTGTCCAATCCTTGTTCTCATGATAAAACTAAACTATTACAATAGTCTAATTACATATTTGACTATGTTAAGGCTCAACACAAATGCTGTGTCCAAAATGCTGGGAAATGTTTTATTTGTCTCTGATGACTGTCGTTTTGTTTTCTCGTGAAAGCTACAAATCAAAGTGTGCAACTAGGAAGCCTGCAGGAAAGAGGGCATTGATTTCAAATCTATATTTAACCATCACTCTGTTTTGTTCAGTTGTCTAACCTGTTACAGTTGCACATCATTTAACCCCTGTTTGAACACATATGTGTAGGTGGATGTGCACCCATGCGCCGACGTGTGCTGTATTTGCACACTTGAGCGAGTATATATGTCAGAAACCCTGCTGTATCCTCTCAGACCCGCCCACAGTACAACAATGCCTCGGTCACCATAGTGAATCCCTTTAAAACAAGGAAAGGCCTTGGTTGTCATGGCAACTGCAATGCTTCTTAAAGCACAGAAAGATGGAAGTCCTCTACTCTTGTCTCCAGACTTCTGTGATTCTACAGTCAGAAAGGAGTGTTCCTGTCACTGGGATATACATCCTTTATATCACTTTCACAACAAGAACCTGACATGGGAAAAACACCGAAAGACCAAATCATCGGGAGAAATTTTGAACCATGTGTCCGGCGCGTGTATAGATATGGACAAGAAACTGAACAAACCATCAGTGCAAGACCATTTTTAGCCACTTCTTGAGCTGGAATTTTATTTCCTTTGTGTGACGTGCTCCCTGTTTTTACAGTGAAGACATATTTCAGTAAAGAGGAATGAGCAGGTAGGGTGGTGGTGGTTTGTGGAAAGCGGGAGAGGTTAAGTGGTTGCTATTCAGAAGCACACAGCGGCACACAGATGTGTTTCTGTCACCTTAAAGGTCAAACTGACTTAGAGGCGGGTGACAAATAAAAAAGTGTTTTGTAAAGTGTTAGTAAAGCCTCCTGCAGTTTCATGCAACTTTCAGGGGTGATTCTCTAACTCAGCGGTCCCCAACCCCCGGGCCTCGGACCGGTACCGGTCCGTGAGTCGTGTGGTACCGGGCCGCGAGAGTTGAGGCTCAGGTGTGAAATGTATGGTTTTCAGGGTTTTTATCGGTTTTCAGCGTTATTTTGTTATCATTTTTATCGTTAACTCAGTTTTCCTGGGTCTTTTCACCTGTGTTATGAATATTTCTTTTTTTCGGTACCGGTACTAGTTTTATTTTGTTGTATTTATCTGCGACACCTTAAAGGCCGGTCCGTGAAAATATTGTCGGGCATAAACCGGTCCATGGCGCAAAAAAGGTTGGAGACCGCTGCTCTAACTCATGACCCTTTCAAGGAAACTCATGGTGCACCATCCTACCAAAAGATGTTTCCTCATTTAAAGTTTTGATGGTGTTACTGGAGAGACGTGTCCACAACACTCAACACCCTCATTATAGGGATTAAAAGTTCATATTTTTCTTTTAATTTGTAAATAATCATCAATCAAGTTCATAAAGTTGCCTTAAATCGCTGAGATATGTTGATATTTCTATTGAAAATTAAGTGTTCAACCTCCATAAAAGGTCGTTTTCAACCCTCATGTAAAAGCTTTACACGTTTCAAGATTGTCATTGTATTTATTATACAGTCACATGAAAAAGAAAGTAGATTCTCTTTGTATGTATCAAGACACAATAAAAATAATAATCTGGTGCTTGAATACAACCTCAGGTGAACAGCAGTGACTTTTAACACTGTGTCATTATTTATTTAATAATAGCTGGTGATGGTTATGTGTATGACTTTCAGTCTCTCACATAATTGTGGAGGAATTTTGGCTCTGAACCTGAAATGAACAAATTCTAGCCTCAACCTTGCGACTTTAAATTAAATTTACACCGTATTCTGGTGTGTCAGGAGTGTCTACAGCTCGTTACTGAGCAGAAATCACAGTTGTAGTGGGAAGTGGGCAGTGTTGGGGGAGTAACGGAATACATGTACCGCTGTTACGTATTTAAAATACAAAATATGAGTAACTGTATTCCGTTACAGTTACCGTTTAAAAAGGTGGTATTTAGAATACAGTTACTTTGTTGAAATAAATGGATTACACGGCGGTACTTCCCTGTTTCATATTGTGGCGGGTCAGGACTGTTTGGGTTTTGTTTGACAGCTACGTTCTGTTGTTCCAGGCGGCAGCGTTACGGTTGCCATGGTTACAGGGTGACGCTCTCTCGCTGGTGTTTCCTGGGTGAGAGAGCGCCTGTTGTTGTTGTTGTGCTAAGCTAATAGGCAGAATGCTACAGGTATAGCTCTAAAGAATGTAGCATCATGGGCAGTGTAGTCCGTGCTGCAGGGAGAATGGACTGCCATACTAAATATTTAATACTTTAGTATTTTGTTTTTATTTTATTTTATTATTATTACCATAATTTTCTTGTTAATTTTTCTTAAATATAACAGCGCACTTTCTATATGCTCATGCAAAGCTGAGGAGCACGAGCCAAAGAAGTGGTTACACTGTTTATCTGTGTATGACCATAAAACCTGAAACTTGAAGTTGGGCATTAATTTATCCACAGTTCTTTTAAAGTTTCACGACAACATTTCAGTCAGGTCTGACTGGGCTATTGCAACACTTTGGTACTCTGTTTTTTTCAGATTTGCTGCTGAGCTTTGGTATTCATGCTCTGTGCATCATGTCCATCCAAATACCTTCACTTTGGTTTTGGCTGTTCCAGAAATCTTGTTGTTGTTCAAATCCAACTTTGCAAAGCTAATGTCTGCTGCTGTGTTCTTTTTGGAGAGAATTCTTTGCTCATAACCCTTTCAAACAAGCCTTACATATTTAGTCCTTTTCTAACTGTACTGTCATGAACTTTAATTTATAACAAAGTAACAGAGGCTCGTAGAGTCTGAGATGCAGCTCTTAAAGTTTTTTTCAGCTCCTCTGAGCATGGTTTGATCTGACCTTGGGGACATCCACTCCTGGGAAGGTTGGCAACTGTCTTGAATGTTTTCCACTTGTGTATGAGCTTTCTCACTGTAGAACCATGCACTGCATATTGTTTGGAAATGGCCTTTTAACCCATCTCAGATAGATGAACAGCAATAAATGCCTCTCTGAGATCAGTGTTTTCCTCCTTTGGATTGTGTTAACAGACAGCTGAATGCTCAAGCAAACTGCCAAAAATGTCTGCTTTATAGAGCCGCTCACGCTCGCTGATGATCACTTCAGTGAATAGATTTGATTAGCAGCGCTTGGCTGTTACTTACTCTCTAGATCTCCATGAGCAGTTCACTTCTGGATTATGCTTTTATTTCTGTTAAATTAAATGGCACAGTGTAATATGTCACATCTCGTTGTTCATCTAAAATTATATTAACCTAATTTTAACACCTGTTAAAATCACTAAAACCTTTGAAGTTTCACATGGTTGTATTAGAAGAAAAACAGTTTTGTTTCACACTTAAGACTCCGTGCAACATTTGAAAAACATCTGAGTTGATGACGTTTTTCTTTTTTTATTATTTTTGGAAACAAACTCTTTAAAGTTTAAATTAAACAGCGTGTCACCAACCCGTTCTCCGAGGAATCACAGGGTATTTCCAAGAGACCAAAGTAAAGAGAAAAGAAGAGCTTTGAAGAGTTGATTTGTTTACAGAGGGAACATTACCCCTCTCTGCACGCCTTTCATTTCCTCCACTATGAAACTATCCTGTTTTTTCTTCTCTCTCCACTTTGTGAAGGAAAATTTAATCACCGAGGTCAGGGCAGCACGTCTGCTACCAAACACGCTCATAAAAATAACATCTGAACGTCCGAACTCACGTCTACTGATTTGTAATTGATTCATATAATAAATTATAATCTGTTGTGTCTCGGTAATGCTGTACATCTATTTTGTTTTATAAGCGTGTGCTGAATCACTGCAGAGCTCATTTTCCCCATGATTGCATATCTAAACAGGATGTATGGGGATATCAGCATCTGCAAGGATATGGGAGTTATTTTTGCTCCAGAGATATGAACAGCAAGATTAGCGTGCTTTCCAAGAGGTTTTGCTGAATGCAATTAGTATTGGTAATTTTCCCTTGTATAATTTTGTATAATTTTGAAATGTGTTGCATCAGTACTACTTTCTGTATAATAATTCTTCCATCTGTATGATTAAAAAAAACATTTATTCAGCATCTGTCCAACTCTGGCACACAATGGACACCATGCCAGTTGAATTTGTTAGGTATTACAGAGCAGAAATTATTTAATTTTATTAACAGGCTTAAAAAGGCTTTTTAAAAAATATATATTTGTGAAGAATTTACATGGCAATGGCCCTTTTCTGCCATGTGTATGGAGCGTTTAATTGGCCTCTGGCCCTTTAAACTCTAAGAGGCTGTAACTTTGGTTTCTTTTGGTCAATTTGCATGATTGACACCACCTGAGCCAATAGGATCATAGTAACGGTGACACGTTCATGTCACTTCAACCAATCAGAAGTTTTGAGGTCAAATCCCACATGGGCACAAATTTACTTCATGTGGCGTCTGTCCAGGTGTCTGTAGGTGGGTCTAAAATGCAGCTTGTTGAAGGAAAACGGCTCTGATGCAGCTAGGTAGGCGTGGTAACTGCTGATAATCACGTGGCTAACGGCTAACGGCTACCGGCGAAAATAACGGAGGAAATCGGAAGCCAACTTCTATCTTCTTTTGTGGCTCATTCAGTGAATTTTGGTCAGAGCGTGGTGAAACTTGGTGTTTGGAGTCAGTAATAGCTCTGGAAGATAACCAGCCTTTCTATAGCCGGTTACATGAAGTTTGAAGGATTTCTGGCTCGGTGTTGTTTGTTTAGCGGACTTGTGCGCATTTACGTAACTGCTCGTTTAATCATGGCTTGTTTTCGTTTTGTTTGGTGGTTGTAGAAAGTGTTTATATGAGATTTTAGCTGAGATTCAGAGGTTTCTGTGGATACCACACATGTCAGAACTTATATTTCTGACCCCGTGTTATAACCGATTAAATGTAATCTCCTCCTTTTTGCCCCCGGTACTGGGGGCGTGGGGCTTAAGTGCCTGGAAGTTAAATTCTGTATGTTTTTCTAATGAGTACTATTATAGTCCCTTCACACAGAAGTGTCTCAATTTTGAAATGAGCATTTTCAACAGCTTTTATTTTTTGCTCCTCTGCTCAGTAGGACATGAAACTGTATATTGAGACACCAATCAAATCTGATTAAAGTGAGTTTTTAAAAAGCTTCATAATTGTTTCAACAAGCTCGTGTTAGCTCCGTTAATGTCTCTGGTCTAATCACCACCTGTTAGCTGTATTCATATCACCATTATTAACCGTGTTTTATGAGGTTTTGTGGATGTGGGGATTGTGTTCTTGGGATATTCTGCTGCCATGGGGGCCAGTTAGCTGCACACTGAAGCTGGCAGAGCTGTTCACGGCACCGTGCACTGCTGGAGAGCTTCCACAGAAATGTGAGTGTGATTACACAATAATAGAGCGACTTGCAAACAGATTTGGGATTAATGCCCTACAGATTAATTAGCTAAATTCTCAAATGTGTTTCTGTTGTGACAAGAAGCTTAAAGTAACGCGGTGGTTTTGAAATTTAAAAACATAAATAATGTATTGTGATGGATTTAAAAAAAAATGTTATCCTGTAATGAAAAATGCTCAGTTTCCTCATATACTGTAAACTGATAACTGAGCAGGTGCATGACTTTCCCCCCTACATGACATAAAACCTTGACCTTAATCATATTTAAACACTCAGCTGTCTGCACGTTGATAATGAAGTCCTCCCTATGGAAACATGTGGAGTGCCCTTGTCACGGTACTGGGTCACAGACCCAGTGCTTTGTGTTTATTGGTGAACTGATAGTTCTGATTATTATTATGATTTATCCTTTTCTGCTTATGTTACATCTTCAGTCCTTGGATTGTGGTTTCTGTTTTGTATCATCTCTGTGTTTCCACGTCTTAGTGTCTAGTCTGCGTCTTGGTGCTTTGTCTCAGTTTCCTGTTTTACTTTTGGAGTCCTTGTCCCATGTTTATGGTTTATCGTGTCTCATCATGAGTGCATTTTCCCAGCTGTGTGTTCATCCCTCGTCCTGTGTCGTCAGGTTATGACATGCTACGCCATGTTTTCCCAGTTTAGTTAAACTCTCCTAGTTTGAGTTTTGTTTTTGCTTAGTACTCATGTGTTTTGTTGCTAAGTTTGTTTTGCCAGCAAATAAAGCTGCTGCCTTTAAGTTAAAAATTCCATCTCTGAGTCCTGCGCTTGGGCCCAACCACTGCCTGCCACACAGCTCACTGTGACAACACTTTGATGGTTTCTGTTGTGTCTGTCAAAGGACTGCAGCTCCCACAGATGTCTGCTCTGAACCTGAAATGAACAAATTCTGGCCTCAACCTTGCGACTTTAAATTAAATTTACACCGTATTCTTGTGTGTCAGGAGTGTCGACAGCTCCTTACTGAGCAGAAATTACAGTTGTAGTGGGAGGTGGGTGTCCCTCCGTCCCCAGCAGCAACCAAGGAGAAAAATGAATCCATTTAAAATTGTGATTTATTTTGTTTTCTTTTGTTTTCCTACAAAAAGAGGAGAGGAGAATTGGTTTTCACAGCGGTGGTGAGCAAAACTATTGCTAAAATATATTTCCATACTTTAAACCCTGCTCCTCATCTCCACCGTTCTACCTTTGGCATGACAGCTCCTGAGTGCTGTGTGGGGAGGTGTCCCATTTATTCCAAAGGTTTGTTTCACTGCCTCCACAGTTAGCTTCAGCGAGCTTTGTGAAGCGGCACAATAAGCAGCTGTCCACCCGCTGGCAAAAAAGTTGTCCCCGACGTGTGCAGTGTTTTCCATGCCAATTTTCTACTGTGTATTTGTGGCGTTTATTTATGATCAGATATTGCGATTTCCTTTGGGAGCCACACCTGCTTTGCTCTTGGTTCCCCCCTGCACCTCCTCCCACACACACACTAATCTAAGGCACAAAAAGCAAGTTGCAGTCACAAATCTCCTTGGCTGCCACTGGCACTGCCTCATCCATCCAGAAGCAGAATACTGTGGTGTCAGTGTGATCCGTGTGGGAGTACCAACAGTTCACAACTCACAACCTGACCAACTTCTGCAGCACTGCAGCATAACGTAAGTTCAGCAGTCATCTCCCCTTCCTTCTGCTGTGTTTTCTGACCAGCTCTGCTGAATCTTCACTTATATGTATTTTAACATAGGAAGGCGGTTTGAAGAATCATCATTAATGATTCCCTTCGGCTTTAGGATGGATTTTAGCATCTTGAAGTCCAATGCTTCAGCCTTGTTGCTGTTTAGTTACATTGGTTCTTAAACTGTGGGGCGGTGGTGAGGTGAGTTGTGGGTGAACAGGAGAGAAAGTGGAACTACGTAGAGTGAATATAATTTTTTTTAAGGGGAAATGATTAAAACAGAGGTTGATGATGCTGTGGTGCTGATTTTACTACTGTTCATCATAGATCACAGGGTGGTGAAGTGGAGCCTGCCAGCAAAGGTTTGAACCACTGCATTAGATCAATGCTATTATCACTGTGGGTTTGATAGCAACTCCAAATCAGCACTGAATACTCACATTCCTGTGCTTAACTGTGGACTTCAGTCCTATTAATGCACTGTCCCAGTTCACAGTGAAGTATTACCTTCAATCACTAAATTAAAAGTAACTAAATATGGCTCATAATGCAAACAGCAGGGATGGCAAAACCATAAAATGCTCTTTTCTCCTGCTGGTCAGGATAAGAAGGAACCCTGTGGCTCCTTTCCTGGGTTATTATGAGATTTCCCAGTGTAGTAATTATCTGCCAGATCGCTGAGCCACTCCTTTCTGCTTCATTTACAGTCTGTCTGAAGTAACAGGGTGTGCTCAGTGAGAAGTTTCCTTTTTTAACACAGGAGAATGTCAAAGAGCTTCTTGGCTGCTATATCGCATATGGAAGAAAAGCTTTTAGACGTGGTCCTTCTCAATCTAGAACTACAGGAAAACAAGAGCAGGTATGACAAATGTTTTATAACTGCTGAAACAAAGAGCTACAAGAGCCCTAGTGTAGATCTAGGCAGCATTTGCAGTGAGGGTGACACAAAATCACTGTTCATCAGTCTATACATGAAGGTCACAAACACACTAATCAAGATTTAATGCATGGCAACGTTCCACCCAAGTCTGATAAGATAAATTAAAATTATTACAGTAAATGTCTAATAGTACAAAAAGAAATTATATTTTATATCCAAAATGTCAAACCTGAAAAGAAATGAATGAAAACTGCTATTTGACTGGTAAGTCAGAGGTTTACAGCAAAAGCAGCAGTTCTCAAATTTTATACCTGATTCTTAGATTGCATGTGTGGTGGGAAAAATTAAGCATTACTATGGATAATTTGCAAGTATCAGATGGTGTGCAAAAAACAGAAAAGGTTAAACTGTTACCCATGCAACACCTTATACTCAGTGACTGCCATCTTGGCTACATACCACAATGGAAGTGTACAGCCTGTTGAAGGAGTATATAGCTAGTTCACTCACTTGGCCCACGTCCTTATTTTAGGTTTGACAGCATTTTAGTAGATAAAGGTGAACGGCTTGGACATGAATTGAGCTGCGGTTTGGGGAAGGCCTGAAAGGGGACCGGCGGCGGCTCCGGGGCCTGGCAGATCCCCATGCACTAAACAGAAGTAAAGAAGTTAAAGAATTGAAAAGGGTAGGGAGGGTGGGGCACGTAAACAAGAACAAACAGATTGTAGAAGTGGGGGAACATATATAGATAAGAACCAGAAGGAGTGTGTTTGGAGGCGTGGTCCTGCTCCTGAAATTCCAACACGTTCTCTCTCCCAAAGCGTAACATTTTAGGCTAGGTGACAAATCGTCAACATATTACGTTTTCGGCTACCCACCACGTTCCTAAATGACGACCTCGGAAAAATGAGGAAATATGAGAACCGTCTGGACTCAATCTACACATGTGCGCTCTTTTTCTTCAAATCGCTTAGAAACACGCTATTTAACATCATTAAAGTCTTGGTTAAGATCAAGAATAAGGTTATGGTTAGGGCTAGGGATAAGGTTAGGTTTAGGGCTGGAATACAGGGCTGAAATGTCTATTACCACGGGAGCGTCATTGCACTGGATTTCAGCCATAACCCACCGCGTACCATAAGAACGCCGAAGGTCTCCTTTTGCGTTCCACAGGAACGCAGCGGGACGTGACAAAACGTCGGCATGTTACGCCTCGGGAGTGAGAACGGGCTTCAGATACTTTGTCTCCAACTAGAACTGCCAATAATGTTAGTTCTAGCTAGCTAGCTGTTAGCTAGGAGCTTGCCTGTAAATTCATGTACTACACAAAGAAATCCATATGAGGATGGTGCATTAAAAGCATGCTAATAGAAGTATCCAAGCTGAGACACTGAGTTTAAATGGGTCAGGCTTTGTTGCCCAGTTGCAGTGATGCTGGAATCTGGTTCTGTGAACCAGAACTGGTTTACCAAAGAGAAGAAACTGACTCTTTTTAAAGTGTAAAAATTGCAGTTGAGGTAACCATCATTATTGGACACAAAGCCACTGTGGTTCATGTGAGCCAGTAGACTTAATCAACATCTTTCGAGACATTACCCAGAGTCTGCAGTACAACATCAAAGTAAGAGCTGTGGTGGAGCGTCTGAGTTACATCATTAAGGTTTCTTCTAATGAACGAGAGACACTGTGGAAAACTACTGGAACTGGACGTATTCACATCTTTTAATTTGAAAATCCATGGTTATGTTAACGATTAGATTTGAACTTATACAAATGTGAGCTATCAGCAATGTCTCCATCCTTTGATCGCAGCTGATACAGGCTTTCATCATTTGAATATTTCATAATTTTAACAAATAAAAGGAGCGTTTTGTGTTTGGAGACTAATATGTAAATGTGACATTTGATGGTGTGCATCCTGACTTTTAATGATCTGCTTGGAAGCATCTGTACCAATCAGTGATGATTATTTGAAACTGTTTAAGTGCTTCTGTTGAATTTTCTGCAGCCACCGAGGACATTTGCATCAATTATGACCAACAGGAAAAACTGGTGTGATATGTCAGTCTTTTATTGTAAGTGCACAGCTGATTAGTTTCATCAGAGAAGTTCACATAGATATCACATTTCTACAATTACAGTATATTCTATTATAGATGACTCTCGGTTCTGTACACACCTAAGACACAGCAGTGCTTAAGGCTATATATTCTGTCGAACATGCTGTAGTTTACAGTATTAACATTATCGCCGTGAAGAACATCCCAAGTATGCGATGGTGCTTCCTTTTGTTTAGAGCAGGGGTGTCCAACTCCAGGCCTCGAGGGCCGGTGTCCTGCAGGTTTAAGATGTGTCCTCGATCCAACACAGCTGATTTAAATGGCTAAATGACCTCCTCAACGGTCGTGTCCAAATTCATGGGCTGCATCCTCCTGAGGACCCAGCCTTCGCAGTCTACGTGGGCTGGGTCCTCAGAAGGTCGGGTAGGCCGGAAGTAAACGGCTGTGAAATTGGACGGTCTAGCCTTCTGATCAGCGTCACCGCTGTCTCGGTGGAGTTTAATAAACTCAGCCGTCGGCTCCTTGCTATCTAAAATATAACAGGACACTGGAGTAAATTCTCGACCGTCTCATACTTCTGTTTAATCAGTTTTCTGTTTGACGTTTAGTCAGCTGTGTAAAAACCAAGGTGGAACCCACCCGGGCGATTAATAAAGTTTTATTTTATCTAATCTAATCTAATAACCTTAATCTCAGCCAAACCGATTTACTCACGAACAAACAAAACACTGAAAAAAGCCCAACAATAACATTTTTAGGTTGTCTAAGTGACTTATATATTACGTTTAACCCGAGCAGCGAAAGTCCGCGGTGATCTGAAAATGATGTGCCGGGAGTTGTGCCGTTCTCGGCCGCATCAGTAACCCTCGAGCTCCCGGCTAGCTATCGAGCTGGTGGGTAGCAGATGCTCCGAAAACGTCGAAGCACTTTTGCAAATATGCGATATCTTGATAAACCGAGCAGATATTTGATGTTTACACAGCTACTTTCTCGCCTGAAAATATGTTAAAAGTTTATTTTGTGACCCAGAAAGATTAGTAAGAGTAATTTTAAAACTTAGTAGCGGCCGCCATTGTTGGAAACTGGAGCTTGGCTGGGCTGCGCTATGAATTCTGGGATATGGTAGGCCATGAAGGACACACCCAACCCATCCTTCAAATTCGGGGAAAAGGAGGACGCATTTGTCGGCTGCATTCGGAGGAGTCTACGAATTTGGACAGCCTTCGGCGCGTCGCTGTGACGTAATTGGTCTACAAATGCGTCCTCAGGAGGATGCAGCCCATGAATTTGGACACGACCAACATGTCTTGAAGTTCTCCAGAGGCCTGGTAATGAACTCATCATCTGATTCAGGTGTGTTGAGCCAGAGTGAGATCTAAAACCTGCAGGACACCGGCCCTCGAGGTCTGGAGTTGGACACCCCTGATTTAGAGAAACAACAGATATTGTATGCATATTAGCTTTAGGACGTTCCAAACCTGCGGTGCTTTGGGTTCCTTGAGGGGAAAAATGTTCGGTTCACAAGTCCTGGACAAACACACACACCCTGACAGCTAATGTCAAAGGAACATAGTAGACTTGATCGTAAGGATTGCTTGCGAGACAGAGACGGACAGCTTTGTAGATCTGTCTGGAACCAAAATGAGTGAAACACAGTAGATCTGCATTTATCTAAAAGGAGTCCTCTGCTCCTGAAGTTCTTTGACTGCTGCTGACAGAATAGTACAACAGGCCCCTGCACATGAGACAGAAACAGGAAACTCTAAATCTTACTGTGCAATGTCAAAGTTTTGGATTCCCTGCATGTTAAATAGGAGAGCGTGCATGAGTCATTTTCTGGATACCCTCTGGTTTGTTTAATATGTCAGTTTGTTTGATGAAAGAATAAAAGAAAGAAAAAATCAAGAAGCTTGCCATGTTCCTGATCCTTTGTGATGTTAGCTAGTCGACATGACTCATCAATGTCTGTCATCTCAATCCAAAAGCATTTCAATTTTTTATTAATGAGAAATCATCTTTTATGGCTCCCAAGCCAAGTCAGACAGTGCACTTGGATTTTATTTTTTTCATCGAATAACAATTAGAGAATAACAGAAGAACACATTTCACACTTAAATCAGTCATCGTCCACCGATGGTCCAAAACATTTCAGCGAGAAAAGCAATTTTTGTTCCTGTCATCAGGCGGTAGCACGGCTCGTCCCTAGCTGCTGATCTTGGTCAGCATCTTGTTGATGGCCTGTTTGACATGAGTGGTGGAGCTGCGGCGTCTGGCTTTTCCCTGAACAGCCTTGCGGCGTCTCACCTCTCTGCAGAGCTCGTGGAAAGCCTCGGCCACAGCGCCGCCCTCGTCGGCACAGGCGGAGCATTCGTAGAAGGCACACGCCATTTCGGCTGCCAGCCGCTCTCCTTCCTCTGTGCCGACTTGCCGGACGTGGTCCAGGTCAGACTTGTTGCCCACCAGAACCAGAGGAACGTTCTTCGGTTTCTTCACCTCCTCTAGGAGGCTTCGGAGCGGCCCCACCTCCTCAAAGCTTCCCCGATCCGTGATGTCATACACAAGGACAAAGCCGTCACCCCAACGCATGTGACCCTCCCTCTGCTGGATGTCCTCCTGAGAAGAAGACAAGACATATGGTGCTGAAGCTGATCATTTAGAGTTTTACAGATTTTCCCATGTTTTTAAATAAAATGATGATGTAATGATGATTTATATCTATTTTATTTGTGAAACTTTAAGTCTGTAGAGACTTTGCTGAACAAATCCATGTTAGCAGTTCCTGTTTCCAGTTCCTAAATTAAGCTAAACAACTGTTTTTGTTTTGTTTTTTTTACTGTAAAATTATCATAAAACACCAACCAAGGAAAATCTCAGACAGACGGAGCAGCTGGAGAATTTCAGATGTGCTGCCTTTACCTTTGGGTCCAGTGAAGCTGTTAAAGTCATACTAGCATTTTCCTGTTTGTAGATTTATGTTGATAATGTAATTTCTCTCTAATTTTCCCACCAAGAAAACTTTTTATTTAATATTTTTGACTCAGATATTTTTTAAACAGGCCCAGAACAGTCCGCTTCTTTAATATGCATTTACATTTTTAGCTCTTTTAGTGTTTAAACATAAAAAGACGTGTAGTTCTTTCTGATCTAAGAATCATGTTTAGTTCCTAACATTATCTTTGCACTCAAACCCTCTTAAGCAATACATTGAATTCTGCAGCCATCTGTGGAATGCAAACACTCGAGCATGTGCTCTTAATTTGATCACATGGCGGCAGAATCATCCATGACCGATCACACAAGACCTGCTTGGACTGGATGGAGGCCCGAAGGCTCTGATCTCACAGTTACCGACAGAGGAAGCTGAACATTTTATCGAAGAGTGGCCACATTTTTCAAAAATAGAATATTATGAACCTTTAACCTAAATATGAAAAAAAAATGTTTTGCATGTGTATAATATACAAACAATATATATCTGATACAGTATGGTGCTGAAAACATTAGATATATTTGATGAATATTCACTTTAAAAGGCACATTTACTGGATTTGGAATTTTAGATTTGCTTCCGTTGTTTGGTTGTTTATTTGTCTTTTAATAAACATTTTTAAAACAGAAAATCTATCAGAGTGCAAGCAACAGATGTTTCTGTAATGTACATCCAAATATGCTAAATAAATAATAATAATAATAATAAGTTATTTCTAACCCATTTTAAACATTAAGGAATGATTTTGTTGGAAGTTTTCTTAATTATGTAATTTTCTTGTACCAGATGCCAGAAAACGACTTGAAAACACTGCATTCCTCCTCCAGAGGACAGATGAGAGTTTGACGTTTGTGAACCTGGCCGCCTTCTGAACTTAAGACTCCACCTCCACAAATCACGAGAGTTAACACAATGCTTTGATACAATCATAGCCGCGAGAGGTCTGACATTCACTGAAGTCGTGTCCGGAAACATTCAGACCTCATCCTAATGCCAGCTGAAAATAGACTACATTGTAATGAGAGCAAGAGAGAGATGGCTTGGCTAAAGTGTCGCAGGGAAAATCAGCCGCCAGCAGAACACCTACGCAGCAATGCAGCATATTTATCTTCAGCCCAAGGACTTACGCAAGCTCTCGCTCATGGTCAGAACCTGGCAATGCTTCAATTATACTCCAGGAAATTAACATCTTTAAGTGCCATTCACTCTCACATCCAGCCAAACAATTCTTCAAAGCAGTGTTGAATATCTCTGAATAAAACACCTGAATAATCAGAGGACAAGTTAACTGAATGATGTTGTTTCCCTCTATTTCAGTCACATTCACATTCATCTTTAATTAAAGTACATTTCAGAGTTGACAAACACTTTTTCAGTCAACATAGACAGTAGGGGTGGGGGAAAAATCGATACTGTGTAGTATCGTGATATTTTGTTTGCTAATAATGTATCGATACAGGGACAGCAGAAATGGATATTTTGTTACAAAAAGGTTTTTGTGCTCTGACTTCAGAGCATGTTGATCCTTTTTCTGAGCAAGAATCCTGACATTCCTTCACTGTCCAAATGTGTTTAACTTTTTTTGGCAGCAATAAACATGACAGTTTACTTATTTTAATTTAAGACATGTTTTATTTGAATTAAGTTTAAAACTTTTTTATTTAATGTAAAATTATATTTTGTTTTAATTTACTTTCAAATTCTTCAGTTGCTGAAGGGGCTGCATAGTTTTCATAAACTGCATAGTTCAGAATAGCTATAATTGTACCAGATGGTTGATTCAGTTAAGTTGGACTAGACTGTAATACAAACCGTTCAGTTTGTCAACAATAAAACTGAAATGAGAGAAAGACTGAGTGTGAGACTTTGATATTAGATAAAATGAATATTGATAAAGTTTACCTTTATGTACAGAATCTGAATATCGCAAAATATTTTTAAAAATTGCAATAATATCGTATCGTGCGTTAAGTATTGTGATAATATCGTATCGTGGGATGTATGGTGATTCCCACCTCTAATAGACAGTGGGCTGTAAACCTACTTTTGGCACAAATAAACATAACTGTGAAAATGAATGATGCAGAAAGACTGTTGTTATTTTTTTATTTTTTACAGACAGTTAGTTGGCATAAGGACTGAGGATGATTCATAAAGTGGATAAATGCTTGTTTTGTTACAAAGGCTTTGTCACAGTCTCAAAGGCCAAGCAGGGGTAGGCAACTCCAGGCCCCGAGGGCCGGTGTCCTGCAGGTTTTAGATCGCACCCTGGGTCAACACACCTGAATCAAATGATTAGTTCATTACCAGGCCTCTGGAGAACTTCAAGAAATGCTGAGGAGTCATTTAGCCCTTTAAATCAGCTGTGATGGATCATGGATCACCGGCACTCGAGGCCTGGAGTTGCCCACCCCTGGCCTAGAGACTGGTTGGAGACTCCCGGCAACCATCTGTCCAACCAGTAGGTAAGTGATGTCCAGAGGTTGTTGAGTGTCTTTGAAATCAGTTGCTAAATCAGTTGCTACACCTGTCACACTCAGAGAAAAATGTGTATTCCATGACTGGTTTCTTGAAGTTGCAAACACTTCTTCAAAGTAAAAGTTGCATCTTTTGAAAGTTGTTGGTTTCAGCGATAAGGCAAAACCTTTACTTTGGAGGTGTACCTTCTGTGTTTCCAGTTCATACTTAGTTGGGGAGTGTTTCAAGACAAGCTGGTGTCTTCCAAACAAACTACAGGTGGCTGCAAACGACCAAGGCAATAACTGGTAACTTGTGACCGGAAGTTGCCGAGATGTTGCCAACTTGTTTCTGGGCCTCTGCAACTGTGCAAACATCTAGAAAATGCCATGAAATGTTTGATCTCACTACCACCCAGAGACTACCCAGTGTAATCAAAAACAGCAACATAGGAGATAAACTACTGAAAAAAGTTACCTGACAAATTGTCTCACCTGGCCTGCAGTGTCCAGAATCTCCATGGTGACAGCCTCATCGTCGATATTGGCTTGATGACGATATGTTGATTCTGCAGGGCAAAAAAATGTGAGGAAATATTTTATGCAGCATTCAAAAAAAGAACTAAAGTGAGTCATTACTGGGAAACTGTGACACTTCCTAACATGGGAGTGGAACTCGTCATTATGTCTTCTTTGTGAGTTAACAAATCAGTATCACTGTGAGGGCGGGCAGATTTTCAATGTGTTTGCAATACTCTTTTCACTGGTGATTATAATTCCACCTACTATTCTTTTGAATATTCAGACGATGACACATAAAAGTGATGATTGCTGTTTGCAAGAAGCTTACTCACACTAAAACCCTGCATCTTATCTATGCTGTAATTTTATCTAAAACATGTTGGTGACAGGGCTGCTGGTGAGAAGTTTCACGAAACTTGCAGGACTGACGCAGTTTACTGCATCACTGTAGCCACAAACACAGCAGGTGTCTTTCGAAGTGACGGCTCCAAACTCTCATGCTAGTCATAAAAACATAATGTGACAAAAACAAACATGTACTGCAAATGTCTGTGACGGTTCTCAGCCAAAATGTTCCCATTTTGGGCAGATGGTTTGAAAGAGGAGTGAAAGACGCCATCTGTGGCTGTATCCCAATTCAGGGTCTGTAGCCTTAAAGGCCGCATTTTAAGGCCGATTACGTCACAGCGACGCGACGAAGGCTGTCCCAATTCGAAGGCTGCTCGAAATGCGGCCCTCAAATGCGTCCTTCATTTCCCTGAATTTTAAGGACGTGACGGTGTAGACTTCGTGGCCCAACATATCCCAGAATGCATAGAGCGGCAGTCGGTGTGGATGATTTTAACGAAAAAAAACGGCGGATGAGGGGCGCCCGAAGAGTAAACTTTAAGTAAGTACTGAATATTATGTCACTTATTTATGTGCAAATGTTTAATAACGAAGAACATTAAAACATTACTGTTGGCCACATGTCGGCAAAGTCATGTGACATTAGTGACGTTTGTACTAACTTGGTTTTAAAGCCTTTACTTTAAAATATACACCGTTCAATAGCTGAGCTTAATCAGAGAATGATCAAAGCTCATGTAGAAACAAACAAACAAACGAACAAAAGATTTTCTCCTTCATTTCTGTCAAACAAAGCTGTATGAAACGTTTCCAGCTGTTAGTATCATGGTTGCTAGGCAACCTGGGCAGCGCAACGGAGGCTAGACCGTCCCATTTCACAAGCCTCGCACTTCAGGCCTTAGCGGTCTTTAAGTACGCGGCCCTTGAGGATCGTTGAGGCTGCGTACTTTAAGGCTGCAGACCCTGAATTGGGATACAGCCTATGGCTACTGTGAGCGACCATCTTTGAACAGAGGCGGGGCTTACGACACCAACTGTCTGCCATCTATAATCCAGTTTTGAGAGCCTTTCCCAGACGCCTTAACGCCCACTTACACCCTGGGCCTTTTGACCTCAGGAAATCACATGATAGGGTGGGGCTAGGTTTCACAATGAGCTCACTAGGAACCTTGGCTGGTTGTGACCCACACCTGTGTTCACACTCGGCTCGTGTGATTAGGTAGAGGACCAATAGGGGGTGCATGACCCTCTTGGGGGGGGGGGGGGGGGGGACACTCCCACAGGGCTTAAATTGGGGACTCTCCACATTTGACTGTAGAACTCCTTAGACTTCACTGCTACATGATTACATGCTACTAGCCAGCTAGTAATATATGGTTGTGATCAGACGTTAATATACACTCGTCATGTGCATGAGGACTGTCATGGGAATTTTAGGCTTTTAATGCTTTTTTTGGGACTGTTTTTTCCCCAGGGTGGAATGCATGCATCTTTAATGATGTGAAGCTTGTTGATGGCTACCAAAAGCATCTGGTTAAGGTGCAAAGTTGCATGTAACAGACACCGGTACTCCGTGCACATTTTGTACACACGTGAAGAAGCAGAGGGAGAAGTTTTATTTCAAGGTAACATGAAAATAGTTATGGAAAAGTGTTTAAACAGACGTTATTATTTATTACATCTAAATACATATTAGCCTTTCTGGCGATTAAGGAGCCAGAGAGGATTAAGCTTATATTTTTTGCTAAAAAATAAAATAAAACAGTAAAGCGCCTCATGGCGACTGCTGTTGTGTTGTGCTATATAAATAAAATTAAATTAAACATAATTTCCACTCTTAAACTCTCAAATGACTCCAACTGTAGCTCATCTGCTAAGCCTGACATCATTGTTCTCGACCTGATTATTTCCAACAGTGGGTTGTTTATTAGTTACCATGGGGTCATTTTCTAGTTCTAGTCCTTTCAGGTCATAAACCTCTTTACACTTTGACCCTCTGTTTGCTGATGGTAAAAGCCAGGCTGTTTGACAGTCAGAGCAAAGGCATTTGGGTTTACAGCTTCCCTTTAGAGACATTAGCTAGTTGTCATTGGCACCACATTTGTTTTTGAGGAACCCAGTATTAAACATTTTCATGCCTGAGATGCGAGAGCATCATTTTTAGGTCAAAACAACTGCTTTTTGCCTGGTTCAGACAGATGCTTAGTAGCTTGAAGAGAGAACACTCTTTCTCTTCTCTTTAAATTTTGGGGACAGGTTTTTCCCAGCATGCTGTCAGACCCTCCTGGTTACAGGGTGAAGTTTGACTCTTGCAATGACCTGAAAACAGTCTGAGCTTCGCCTCTCGGCGAATTGAAAAACAGGATGAGAGCTCTGTATTGTCGGCACAGGTGTGAGCCGTGACTGTGACCTTTCATTTAACCTCAGTCAGAGAGCAGGTTATCTGCCCGCCCCCCTTCGCTGTCATAAAATCCCATCTGTAAACACCTCGCAGGCAGGATCGAGGCTCCATGAAACCTTCTTTGTGAAGGCAAACTGCCGGGATTTTCCATCGCATGACATTTTCCATGACAGGGCTTAAACTGATGCTTTCTTCTAGCATTCTGATTATGCAGGACATCTCTCACAGTGATTTCACAATAAATCTCTTACCTCTGCTATCATGTACACAGAGGTCCAGGATTCCTGACTCATTTGTCCCAATGTCTAAAATGAGCAAGTACTCCATGTGCCAGTCACAAAGACTGTGCAGCTCGTCTTTAGACATAATTTGAAATGTTATTTTGTTTGTTGCTCCATCACACACAGTAACGAAAGCTGCGCCCACACTGGAAGGAATGAACTTCAAACAAGCTAAACTGTGTAACAGTTTGTAACACTACAAAGTCAGATTGTGCTTCTGTTTATATATTTACTGATTCTTCTGGCATGATAGTTGTAAAAGTTCTGGGAATCGTCCCATAAACATAAAACAATCTGTCCAGTCTCTCATTCAAGATCATCTTCGTGTGCATCCCTGGACTGCTTTCAGCAGGGCAGTTATTTTTAGATTATTCCTGGAGCTCTGTGTCGGCTTTAATTTCACTACAGTCCTCAAACTTCCAAGGTCTTTATGGACCATGACAGGTCAGGATCACAACCAGGAGCGTAGTTTTACACTGTGAATTCAGACTATTAAAGCAGAAATCTACTGCTTCTATTGCCACTGTGTCCAAGTATACAATGCATTTAAAAAAGTAAGAAACACACCCTTCACTCACCAGCCAACATACCCTGGAAGTCCAGTTTTAGAATTTGGCAATGTGTCGGTGTCAGAAGTGCGATTTCCATGGAGTGATCTACACAACTGCACTGGAAGTTTGTCAAAAACACACCAAAAGGGGCCCATTGAAAATGTTAAGGTGTTTGATTTATTTATGTTTTGCTTTATACGACCGTTTTCTATGAACCTAAAGCACTACACATTTGATACCAATGAAAAGAACTTTCATAGTATTAAAAGAAAATCTTTGAAGATAAGTTCTAAAGTATCACTTTTGAATTAAATGCTGTATTTCAAATTTTTTATTTTATGACTAAAAAAAAGATTAGGTCTTATTACTTTAAAAACCCAAGCCAACAAACGATGGAGAGGACCTGTCAGACTGATGTTCAGAGTCTATCTCACGAGAGTTTAAAATGACAGGTCCTGCAAGGCCCCCTCTGCTGTGTGCCAGGTGCGCTCACCTCTCCGGGGGGGATAAATTGTGTTGTGTGACGTAAATGAAATGTCACAGGGAGCCAGAGGTGGAAGCAACTGACGCAGCTGTTTGGCTGCATTCACAAGGAGCATCCTTAAGGAGAACCAGAGTCACGCTGTGCCTCGTGGGACAGCCTATTTCAGGAGCCAGCTCCCTGTCAGCTCCCAGTCTGTCCACGTCCACACCCCAGTGTATCTGTTGATAAAAGCACTGGCAGGAGGCAGTGCTGGTGGTATGATTCAAGCAGGCTCACCATCCTTTGTAAGGGTCTTGGGAAGAAACAAAAATGACAGTGCAAACAGCTGCTTTACGCTGTTTGGGATCAGGCACGGAAAAAAAGTCTCAGTGTCGACACTGAAAATCATCCAGTTTGTTGATGAACTCTGTCAGTGTGCGCTTCCATGAATTGCTCCAACAAACCAGAGAAAGTGGTGCACAGCATGAGCAAGCAAAAAAGCCGTGTGATACAATATAAAGCAGAGCTGCTGCTGTGATGCCAAACCACAGTCGCGGTGGTAGCACACAATTAATTTCTGTGAGCCAAAGGAGATTAGAATCTGTAACCAGACGGTGTGCAGAGACAGAAATAACTTTTGCAATACTGTGGCCATGTGCAGTCTGAAGTGTTGTTGGTTCCCATAGTGCTGCTGGGAATGAGAGCCATGTAATGTTTCTGCAAACTCAGTCTTTGTTGCTACATACAACATACAGAGATCGGCACTTTTTAAAAAAAAAAAAAAAATTATACTCATGTTTTTGCATCTTTTAATTCTCTGCAATGATTGGTTCCTTGACTAGAGATGAAATAGGGCAAAAAAAAGAGATTAAATTCTTGCCACACATTTTTGTTTCTTTGGATGTGCAGGCTTGTATATGTAAAAGCTAAAAAATGCAGCGAATGCAAAAAGTGCTTTCTTTCTTAGTTAGACTCTGTGCAATCAGAACTCACAGTTTATTTCCCACTACAAGCTTGCTGATACAGACGATGGGCTAAGTTAAGTTAAGAGCTGAAAAAGTATTAATTCATAAAATTAGCCCTTTTGGACCTTAGTTTAGTCTTTTAGCCAATGAGTGTGCAGTTTCACAGTCAGATGTATGCTTCCCCTGTCACATCACATTATATCCAACATGAACACAACAACAGCAAGAACACTCAAGTGTAAACTTGTGTGTGTGTGTGTGTGTGTGCAGGTACACAAACACACTCATTCTTCATTCAAGTACTGATTATATCTGGAGATGCCCACATGTTCGTATATTTACATGATTCTGAGAATATGAATTTAATGTGTTAACCCTTTAAGACCTACCATAGAACCAAGTCCGCCAGAGCTTATATTATATGTTTACATGCTGTGGAGCCATTTTTGGGAGCATTTTAAGTTGCTATACATCAATACAACCATTATAGCCCAGATTTTAATAATATGTCTGCATTAAGTGCATAGTAATTACATAAATTGCAAAAAAGTGCAATAAACTACAAAAAAATTGAAAATCGTTTTTTTTTTTTTTTTTTTAACATATTTCTAGTTAGAGAAATTTAAGAGGCTTATCCCTCAAAACTGTAAATACAAAAAAGTTGCACAAACTAGTTTCCCACCACAGGAAATTTACTTTAAGTGTCTTCATAGTTTTATTTTTGAAATACACCAATTTTTGTATACTGCAGGAAAAACGAAAATAAATATTATGATACAAATTTGCAAAAAAAGCAGCCTAACACAGAAAGTCATGAAGTCAAAGATAACTTTTAAAAACACCAGTATAGGCTCATGAGGCCCTGATGGTAAAAAAAACCCCTACATTTCCGCGAAAATGACGTCACTTCCGGTTTCGGGCAAGTAATGGCGGACATGGAAAAGTTCGCGCTGACGTCTATTCCAACGTAGGAAGTGTTATGAACAGCTGATCGGATCGGCAAAGCGTGTTTCTGGAATATTATGTTTTTGTTGCTGCAAGCGCTTTTTATGCAGTTTTTGCAAAGCTATATGTGGAAGGAAACTGTGACCGAGGACAAGCTGATGGCATAAGATGTAAGTACAACTCCTCCGGTTTCATATGCAAAAAAATTATTGTGCTAGCTTATGTGGTTGCAGAGCTACCGGGATTTAAAAATAGTTACGCAAAACAGAGCATGCTGCTCTGACCGGCTTTATACACAGTTTATATGCACTATCCTGCAGAAACTTGTCTTCGCTAAGCCTGAATTTTTTTTGCAGTCACAGTAAATCTACTGTCCCCTGAAATAAAATCTGCCTTTGAAGATGCACAAGATAGCTCTGCTTGGGCTGTTTCGTACATCTAGGCTGAAAAGGGACAATTCACTGCAGGGAATAAGATCTGAGCTTGTTTGTAAACCTGATCCAGATAAATAGGTAGATAATAAATGGAGATGAATGGTGAGCAATAGCTACTGGAAGGCATACTGAGATAGATGGAGTGCAGCCCACATTGTGGCAGTAATTCTCCAGCATGCAAACCCCCTACCTGTGCGATCTGCTCATAATAGTGTTTTAATGTTTTGAGCACTTTGTGGGTAATTTCATCCAGGCAGTCTGATTGGTCACAGACACCCTCCAGCGGTGCTGTTATTTCCATTACAGACCTCAAGAGGTTGTGACGTAACCTCTTGTTGTAACCAAGGAAGCAGTTATTGCTCTTTTCCTGATTTCTACCACATTCCCTACTTGGAGTTTAAACAGCAGACGTGTAATATGAAGCTGGCACAGTGGCAATACATTATATTGTAAAAAAGTAGTAAGATGTGGATGGGTGGCAGCTGAGTATGATCCTAAATGCCACGTATGCTAAATGTAAAAGAAATCATAGAATCATATCGCTTTAGTTAAAGTGCTTCCTTTTTGTTGCTCTAGCACCTGAACGTATCTCAGCAGTCTCACATATGTTGAGATGTCACACAGAGGACATAATGACTGTGATCATTATGTTATTATATGAAAATGGATTAATTATGCTCCTGAGTGCGGTCTGCTTTATGTTGGTGATTGCACTGTACTGCACCATGTATTGCTAAGAACAGGCAGGCTATTGAAGGAGCACCATGTGAACAGTCCAGAGGCGCTGACCTGCCAAGCACAGCCAGGAAATGAAAGGCACATTATAGAGGAGGCACTTTGTGTCCCATAATTACAATGTAGAGAACTGGTTCAACCAGAGTATGAAAAGGCCAGTTCTACTGTATATAATGCACTGATAAGAGAAACCCCCCAACAACAATTTTACATTACGCTGAGTTGTAGCAGTTTCAGCACTTTATCCCAGAATTTTTAATGAATCAATTATTGCTTTTATTCTGTTTTCAGCAGATAAACATTTGTGCAGAAGATTAAAGTGCTAGCTCTGTGCTGGCCATGCTAGTGCCCATGATATAACTCCTGCACTTAATATTTCAATTTTCTCTTTTTCCTGTTATATGAGGAGATTGGTATTGAGATTGGTCAGTTCAAGGTCTGGTCTTTGACTGGACCATTGCAACACCTTGATTCTTTTCTGTCATGCTACCGCTAATGTGAAATCTTCTGTAACTAGCCTAGCATTACTTTTAGCTTCGTGCCCTCTTTCTGTAAGTTTAGCTAAAAATTGAAAGCAGGAGAAACATCTCGTTCAGGCATTTTTCCTGCATGAACCTCTCTAAAGATGACAAAATGAAAATGTGTTTGCTTTTGGCACAGCTAGGGTAATGGCTTTCCCCAGCTAGCTTCCAGCTTTTAATCTAAGCTAAGTTAGCTGCTGCTCATTGTAGTTTTCATAGTTAGCATAGATTCATATTAGTGCTGTCTGCGTTAATCTCGTTAAATCTCTCATCGCAGGGCGTCAACGCGTTAGCGCCGTCCAGCCCCACGTACGGGGCAATCTGCGTTAACTTGCTAACGAAGAGTTGCCGCATTAATGCAGTTATGGCATTAACGTTATTTTAACGAGATTAACGCTGACAGCACTATGAATCTATGCTAACTATGAAAACTAAAACGAGCAGCAGCTAGCTTACCTTAGATAAAAGCTGGAAGCTAGCTGGGGAAAGCCATTACCCTAGCTGTGCCAAAAGCAAACACATTTTCATTTTGTCATCTTTAGAGAGGTTCATGCAGGAAAAATGCCTGAATGAGATGTTTCTCCTGCTTTTAAGTTTTGGCTAAACTTACAGAAAGAGGGCACAAAGCTAAAAGTAATGCTAAGCTAGTTACAGAAGATTTCACATTAGCGGTAGCATGGCAGAAAAGAATCAAGGTGTTGCAATGGTCCAGTCAAACACCAGACCTTGAACTGACTGAATTGCTGTGCTGGGACTTTAAGACACCTGTGCCACACAACACTTGTATGACAAAGTCATACAGAAAACCATTACTTCAAGTTATTGCTGCTAAAGGTGGCTCTACAAGCTACTGAGTAACTGGCTTAGGTTTTGTAAAATTAGTGGAATCTGCTGTGTGTTTTTTAACTTAGTTAAGGACTATATGTATTATAAGAACTTCATATAAAACCATAAAATTGACAGTGTACAATTACTGCAGATACAGGAGATGGCAGTAACAGCAGGAGGGATACACGTTTCTTGGGCTGTCTTACCAAGTGTGGGGTCATACTCCCAGATGAAGCGTCTGGTCAGAAATCTCACCACCAGAGCTGCAAAGAACCACAGGACAAATGTGTTCAGCATATGAAATCAGCACACGAGACACACAGCAGGGTGGCAGTTTGATTTTAAGTATTAAATAGTTTTCTTTTTTAAATAGACTGCATACTGAGTCATGAATACACTTTTTACTAGATGAAATTAACGAAAAATTGATGACCATTTGTTTATAATAGTGAAGCTCAATCTACAGCCCTAATATGTACATCCACTAATATGTATTCTCAGAAAATCAGCTGTGGCTAACGCACAGACAGTCCATAAAATCCAAACTACTTTAACACACATTTCATCTAAATGCTAATACCCACTGGAAAACTTCCAGCTCATTAAGGCAGAGTTTAAACAACCTTGAAACATCAGCTCTCAGGTTTTATCAATATTTAACAAGCAATCTGCCGCACAGAAATGTCATTTATGCAGGCTGAATTAGACGGCCCTTCCCTGTTTATCAGGCGCAGCCACACACCAAACCCTCTTTCTCAGAGTGAAATTACCTGTAAACACTGGTGTAAAATGTATTCAGTTAGCTGAATGCTGCAACATTTCTCCTTTTAGTTCAGTTGATGGGGAGGGAGGGGTGATGTCACTGAGAAAGAGACCTGCTGTATCAGTTTACTTTATGTAAAGAGATTAGCAGAGAAAATAAATGTGGTGGCTATGAGCTCATTCACTTTCACTCAGAGTGAAATGAAATGATTGAAACCACTCGTCTGTCAGTGAAATATGGATTCAGTTGTAGGAGGTGGGCATCTCTGTCATGGTCCAAAGGTTTTGTTCAGTATTTGCTGAATTTTGGTTCCTTTTGTTGATTCTTTCTTTTGCTTCTAATGTTGTGTTTCACTGTCTTTGCCTCCCTCTGTCTCATTTGTGTTCCAGTGCCTTCTCTGCTCTTTTATTGGGGTTCATATGAACCTTCATGTCTTAGTGTTAGCCTTGCCTTTTTTATTATTTTCTGTTTACTTTGATAATTGAGGTTGATTTGTGTAAAGTTATGTCTTTTAGTCTTTATCTGACCATTTCTAGATAAATAAATTTGTACAGGTATTTCACATTTTCCTAGTAAACTATAAAGAAATGACAGGTGGCTTGAGATTCACCATTCAGCATGTAAATGGACCGTTTCTCACGTAGCGCTTAGGTGCTTGTTTGATTGTGTCCATGTATTTATACAGTCTTCCCCTGCATTTAAGTTCTAACATTTACACACCAATTAACTCACACAGGGATACTTTGGCCCCCAGTTCGAACCACCAACCTCCCAACTGGAAGATGAGCGACTCTACCTCCTGAGCCACGACCACCCTTCATAAACTTCAAAGATGTTCCACAGGATGACTGTAAGTCTATTTACTTCATTCAACTAAATCTGGACCATTTAAATGAGCTGAGTTTTGTACTTTGGCTCAATATCGACATGCTAAGCTTTATTGACCTACCAGGCGTTCACCGGATTGATTTTTATCCGTGTTTTTAAAGGTAACATGATTGACTGTAGTGGGGTAACTTTGTTCTTTTATCAGCATTTAACTTTCTTCACAGTGGTATAAATAAACAGTATGTCTTTTGAACTTATATTATAAATGATATTTTAGTAACAAATATGTTAAAGCAAACTTAAAGGCACCCAAGTCTCTTCACACTTTTTAATTAGCTTCGACTCACTGCCATCGGGACTGTCTGGTTTTCATGAGTCCAGGTGGGTCTCTGTGTAATCATGTCAGCTTACTGAGCTCCTACTTATGGAAAAGAGCTCATGAAGGAACAGTTCTCTCCTTTGAACTTGAAAAAACAGGCCTGTCTTCCAATTAACCAAGTAAAGGAAGAAAATCCACAATGAAAAAAGGAGTGAAGGTGAGCCAGTGCCTTTGAGCTCAGTAACTTTCACATATGAGGCAGACTGCAAAGCTTTACCATTTTATTAGCCAAATTGGTCTTTTACTTCAGCGTTCATCATTCCTGTCTTGCTGATTTTGTTCCTCAGGAAATCACAGCCTCCCTTTCTCGCTAACAAATTCAGTGTTTTTTTTTTTAGGTAAAGGGAGTCCGAGTCATGTAACGTTCAATTATCCCCTGAACGCAGTGAAAACAGAACAGGGGCAGGTAATTTGTCAGTTTGCTGTTGACAAAGCAGACGAACGTGCATATTTATTCTCGGAGCACTTTTCCTTTTCCCGTTCAACCCTAATTTTGCCGTTGAGGTTTTAGCGGCGGTGGCCTGGATTCCAGGTGGCGAGAAAAACCAATGGGGTGTGAAGTCCTTTTCTCATTAGATGTAACTCGATCTCCTGCTTTTCACTTCCACGGGAAAGAAAGGTACACACGGCAGAGAGGAGCCTTTGTTAATGTGCGTCAGTGGACATTGTGGCCCAGATTCACTGAAGGATTGCAAACAGAATAATGTGCAAGGTATCGCCAAGCTGACCAGAACACAAAAACAGGTGATTTACTGACTGTGTGCAGAGAGAGGAAAGCTGATAACAGCGCTGGCATTTACAAAAAAGCCTTTCTGTGCTCACCACATATTGCTTATGTGGATACTATAACCATTTTCTAGTTTGATAGAGGCGTTGCTTTGGCTAAAATAGAGCCACACATTTTGCAGCGACTCTGAATTAGAGTTGCATTTATGCTTTTAGCAGCCTGTGTTATTATGTTTTGAAAGGTGTGATCAAAAACTGGCATTTTAAAAAAACAAAAACAAAAAACAGTCCAGCAGGAATAATAAAATAACAAATTTCAAATCAGAAAGCGCATTTAACTAAAGTGAGTGGCCGACTATTTTTTTTTTTTTTTTTAAATGACTCTATTTGCATAAGCAGGAACACACATCTGTCTTTTGTATGGTGGTTGGTAATATCCAGGCAATGCTAAAGGGGAGACGGAATGAAATTTAATAATAATAATAATAATAAATTGCATTTATTTAGCGCTTTTCAAGGCACCCAAAGCGCCTTACAATTCCACTATTTATTCACACACTGGTGGAGGCAGCTACAGTTGTAGCCACAGCTGCCCTGGGGCAGACTGACAGAGGCGAGGCTGCCATATCGCGCCATCGGCCCCTCTGGCCAACACCAGTAGGCAGTAGGTGAAGTGTCTTGCCCAAGGACACAACGACCGAGACTGTCCGAGCCGGGGCTCGAAGACGAACGCCCAACTCTTGAGCCACGATCGCCCCATATGAAATTTAAAAAACAACCTAAGAATCAAACAGATGTTAAGGCAAATCCAAAACAAGACACAAAAGAAAAACAACTATCAGAGTAAAACAGGAAGTTTAACTCAAAATAGGAACTGAAGCCAAATAATGACCAAGAAAACCTCTAGAACAGTAAAGCAGTCTGTAACAGTCACAATGGTGTGGTGTCTCTTTAAGACAACCCAAGTCGAGGGTTAATGTTGTCATCAGTATGCGCCACTGCTCTCTCTGTGATTGTGTGGACATGTGCTTGCACGCTAGTGCATGAGGAGGGACGGATTTTATGTTTTACCTCTCCAACGTTATGGGTTGTACGAACACTGCGCTCTATGTTTGTTAAGCTGCAGCCGTTCAACCGGGCTTATATGGTTGATGAAGAGAAGGTATATTAAAGAACACGCTGTGGAATTCCCAATGCCAGTGCGAGTGTCTATTCTTTTGGCTAGCCTGCTAAGTGTTTTGTCGCCTCCTCTCAACCACTAAACGCAACCCGACGTTACAAGTCTTAACAGGAATTTGAAAATCAACAAGATACAGATGTAATACAATACAATTTAAGCCTAATATTACATTTGAATTCATAATAAGGCCTCAAAACTGTAATTCAAAACTCAACCAACTCGACTATATCAACTGAGAATTCAAAATAATGAAAAAGACCCGAGGACCATGAAGCAATGTCCTGGTCTGCTTTGGTGAAGGCCCACTGTGGACTAGATCGATCTTCAAATACATGGTAACTAATGTTGCTGTCTGCTACACATTTAGCATAACTGGGACCAAAAAACTAAGCATTAAAAACAGGCTGCTGTTTGGCAATAGCAGTAAAGTCTTAGAGGTAATAAACCAATTAAAAAGCAGTATGTGCTTGCTAGCATCAGCTAATATTAATCAGCTTAAATTGTGTTTATTCTACAGCAGCTTATATCGCCTGCACTGACTTTTGTCAGTGTCACTGGCTACAACATTACCGTTCCTTAGCCACAAATAAAACAGGCTGCATGTAGCGATGGAAAGTAGATCAGAGTAGAGCCGCTGTTTTATATTTTCTCTGGTGTTTATTCTCTGGTGTCACTTAGCCTGCATCATGTGGCTGGATGAAAAATCCTCTTTATATTAACTATTTCCTTTTAATGTCTTCAGCTGCTAACGGTTTCTTCACAACTTGACATTTCCCAACAACTGACCGCAGCTAGAGTCAAAGTAACAAAAAACAGATCTGATCTTATCAAATTGTTCAGCTCAGACTTCATAGGGCAGCTGCGAGCTGATGGATGACAGAGGTTTCAGATTTACGTCAGACACACCATCCGTAGTAGGTGTTTGCCAAAAGCTTCTTTTATCTGAAGTGACCTAATCACATTAGCGGCAGAATGTTGGACTAATTGCAAACAAAGCAAGAGCAATTAGTGGCGCCCATTCCCCTGTTCTGAACCAGTGTTGTGTTACTCATTGAACAGTCTCTATTGATTCCTCATGACCATCAGACGAACACCCACAGCTCTTTGGTTCCTTTCAGCCACAGAAAACACCTCTTTGCTGTCTTTCCCAGAGCTGTGGCTCTGCAGTCAAGTCCTGTACCTATTGTGTTCGCGTCACGTTGAGTCATGTCACACAGCCAGCTGTGCTGATAAGACTGGAGGAGAAACGGTTACGGGAACTGCCTTAGAAACAAATAATAGAAGCGAGAAAATTAAAATGTAATAATAGAAAACTTAAAATACTATATATACAGATATGAGGAATAAAGTTTACACAAGACTGTTTTCAGTCTTGTGTAAACCACCCACGCTGTTTCTCTAGAAACAAAGAAGGTAAGTAGCAGTGTGAACACCTCTGTTAAAGTGTGGGCATCAGTGTTGGTAAAGTTACTTGAAAAAAGTAATCAGTAACTAATTACTGATTACTTGCCCCCAAAAGTAATCCTGTTACTTTACTGATTACTTATTTTCAAAAGTAATTAATTACTTAGTTACTTTTTTAAAACACGATTTACAACCTGAATAGGTAACAAAGCGATAAATCTTTCAGCCCAATTCTACTTTTTCTACATAATTCATCATACAAAATGTAATCAAATGGAAAAGTCTCTTTTTTTAAAACTTGTTTTATTAGTTTTAATCTTTTAACTTTATGCATCAAGCAAAAATTTAATTATCTGCAACATTCTCTGACTGGAACAAATTTGTTTAATATTTAAACCTATTTTCTGCACATTCCAGCACATAAAATAAAATATTTTTTTTGTGTGTTTACACTCACTCTTTCAGATGCAAGTAAAACACAGCAGAAAATAAATAAAGTCAAAGACTAGCGGTCCTGTTGCTCTATTTTCACCTGTAAAGCAGGAGTGGGGTAGGCGGAGGTTTACCCTGGTGCAGGTGTGCAGCGGTCAGTGGAAGAATCCGCGAGTTTCTCTGTGAGTTTCCCATTACGTCGTAGCTACTCGGTGCTTGTTTGGAAGTTTAGGGGGTTTTTTTCGCCGTAAAAAGAAGTTTTCTTCCCACGCACAACGGACACTAATGTTTTTGTCACTTTTTATGGAATCAAACTCAAAGTAAGGTCAGTACTTCCACGCTTTAAACGCTGCACGCTCATACTCTCTCTGCACTCGATATATGATCCATTGTTGATCTGCACACAGCTGTTGTCACGAATGTCGCACTCGCTTACGTCACTGTCATGAGACATTCTCGCAAAAAAAATCACGGTTTTAGTAACGCAGTAACGCAGCGTTCCTACGGGAAAGTAACGGTAATCTAATTACCGTTTTTGCAATAGTAATCCCTTACTTTACTCGTTACTTGAAAAAAGTAATCGGATTACAGTAACGCATTACAGCCCATCTCTGGTGGGCATTAATAGAGTTTAACAATTTCACCAGGATGATGTCTGAGCTCAGACAGTGCAATGATCAGGGAAATTACAAAAAAAAACCCCAAGAGCTACAGACTCTACAAGTGTCAGTCGGCATGTTAAATGTTAAAGTTCATGACAGTACGGTAAAAAACTAAAAAGACTCAACAAGTACGGCTTGTCTGAAAGGGTTACCAACTCTTTCCTTTCTATAAAGGTGCACCTAAACAAAGCACAAGATTTCCAGAAAAATGTGCTTTGAGCAGATGAGACTAAAGTGGAGATCTGTGGCCAAATGCTGCACATCAGCACAAACACATCACACCAACTGTTGAGTTGTTGGTGGTGGAGGGGTGATGATTTGGGCTTGCTTTGCAGTATCGGACCTGGACACCTTGCAGTCATTGCTGTGTAACTGAAAGCTACTACAAGACAAACCAGCATTCAAACTGAGCTAAATTTCCCCCTTGATTTAATTCAATTCAATTCAATTTTATTTATATAGCGCCAAATCACAACAAAAGTCGCCTCAAGGCGCTTCATAGATACAGAGAAAAACCCAACAATCATATGACCCCCTATGAGCAGCACTTTGGCGACAGTGGGAAGGAAAAACTCCCTTTTAACAGGAAGAAACCTCCGGCAGAACCAGGCTCAGGGAGGGGCGGGGCCATCTGCTGTGACCGGTTGGGGTGAGAGAAGGAAGACAGGATAAAAGACATGCTGTGGAAGAGAGACAGAGGTTAATAACAGATATGATTCAATGCAGAGAGGTCTGTTAACACATAGTGAGTGAGAAAGGTGACTGGAAAGGAAAAACTCAATGCATCATGGGAATCCCCCGGCAGCCTACGTCTATTGCAGCATAACTAGGGGAGGATTCAGGGTCACCTGGTCCAGCCCTAACTATATGCTTTAGCAAAAAGGAAAGTTTGAAGCCTAATCTTAAAAGTAGAGATAGTGTCTGTCTCCTGAATCCAAACTGGAAGCTTTAGTGAAGATTATCTAAAGAGAGCAGCAGCTGGGGATCAGAGGGGGTAATGTATTAAGTACAGCTGCCTTCTACCAGGTGGAAAATGTTACCACATATTTGGACGCATGGATTTGATATTAATATGACGTCACGGATAACTTTATTCCTATAATACCCGTGAGAGCTCAGAAATACTGGCAAATGTGATTGGTAAAAGTATCCAGAAATAAAACCCATAAAAATAATCAGCAGCAATTGAATTTCACACAGAATTCAGTGTTGCGTCTGGTTTAGACAGATTATAACATTTGCCTGTGCAGATTGATGTCATCAGACCTGTCGGCTCATTGGCTGCTTTTATGTTTTATGTGAACAGAAAAGAGATGAATCATTAACAAGACATTTCTGGGGTTTTATTGCATTCGGTTTAGAAAAAATGGCCCCCGCTCTGCTGCTTTGTTGGCAGACAAGAAGCAGCAATTTACACATAATGTGCTCCGAAAAAGCTTGTAAAGAGTAACACTTACCAGGAATCTGTAAAACAAAACAGACAATTTTGTTCTGATTCTGTCAACAACTTTGAGATTGTAAGATTCATTACTAGTTTAGATGACTCGAGGATTACTATTTGTGCAGCCGGCCCCACCCTTTAGTCAATATCATAACCATTTACTTCGGAGACGCTGACAGGATTACAGGTCACAGCTCGCTCTCCTTTAATTATCGATTTATGGTTCCCGCAAATCCTCTCAGCAGTTAAACGGAAACGGAGGAAATGAAGACGCTTTATTTATGCAGCTTTGCAGATCCATTTCCCCCTGGTTCGAGGATTACATCTGAGAATCTGAAAAGCTTCTGCAGGAACTAAATTATTTAAGAATGGTTAAAGTCAACATAAAGTGAAGGACAGATGAGAGAAAGGCGTCGAGCAGCGTGGCAGCTTGATGCTTACAGCGCTGACACAAATGTATTCAACTTTTTTATTAACTTGAGCGATTTTGCCTCATTTTAAAGTACCGATGAATCTGAAAGCAGTTTCATGGAGACAGACAGCGTTTTTGTTGCTTTTTAAAATGCCAGTCAGCTAATTTCTCCGACTGTGGAAATGAAAACATTACTGTGCTGGACTGTTTCTTCACACACGCCAAGATGTGACAGCGCTCATGCTAAAAACAAGCAAACATATGACCTACAAAAGCTCCCAAACCACTTCCTGAACAGTAGGTCAGGTCACAGTTTCCAGTCTCAGAGCTTTCCCAGACTTCCTTTCACCACCATTTTCCCTGGGGCATGACTGTATCTCATACCACCAACCAATACACCGAGCTTTCTTGGAACAGTTGAATGCCTATAAACCATTCTTCAGCCATAAGGATGTATGTGCTTGTCTGTTTAACATGGGCTGTTACGATTCCCAAAGCTGCCAGGGCAAATATCCAATCCATCTTAATACAGATAGATGTGAGGGCAGACATCTAATCATCTCAGTCCCATTCCAGATCAGATTGCAGCTCGCCAATCACGCTCCCATTCATACATATATATTTTAAATCGTTTTAAAAGCCCATGAAGAACGGATGTGGGAAGTCTGAAGTGAGTGGAGTAACAATAACACACAAGAAAGCAGTAAACATGTCAACTCCCAGGATTGATGGCGTTACCCTCTGAGCTGGAGTTCAGAGCCTGAGCATCTGAGTGCGAAGCATGAGGACGAAATAACACGAACTTTTAGACCTTTGTTAATCAAAACTACCAGAATTAAGAAATAGACAAGAATGCTGTAGAAAACTTCAATGTAGATTATAGGGGTGGGGGAAAAAATCGATACTTTGTAGTATGGTGATATTTTGTTTGTTAATAATGTATCGATACAGGGACAGCAGAAATGGATATTTTGTTACAAAAAAGGTTTTTGTGCTCTGACTTCAGAGCATGTTGATCCTTTTTCTGAGCAAGAATCCTGACATTCCTTCACTGTCCAAATGTGTTTAACTTTTTTTATGGCAGCAATAAACATGACAGTTTACTTATTTTAATTTAAGATATGTTTTATTTTAATTAAGTTTAAAACTTTTTTATTTAATGTAAAATTATATTTTGTTTTAATTTACTTTCAAATTCTTCAGTTGCTGAAGGGGCTGCATAGTTTTCATAAACTGCATAGTTCAGAATAGCTATAATTGTACCAGATGGTTGATTCAGTTAAGTTGGACTAGACTGTAATACAAACCGTTCAGTTTGTCAACAATCAAACTGAAATGAGAGAAAGACTGAGTGTGAGACTTTGATATTAGAGAAAATGAATATTGATAAAGTTTACCTTTATGTACAGAATCTGAATATCGCAAAATATTTTTAAAAATTGCAATAATATCGTATCGTGGGATGTATGGTGATTCCCACCTCTAGTAGATTATGTTGAGACCTAAAATGAAAACGTATCTGTATAAAAGCAGCTCAGCGGGACAGCTCTTTGTTTCAAGCTTCAATTTTTAGCATGTCCTGCTTACTTAGAGGTTAGTGTGAACCAAGCATGACTTCAAGACAGTGTAGCAACAAAATTGTTACATTATTTAGCTTTTAGTTACATGACTAGTCATGCTGGCTGCTGTCACGACTCCGCCTCCTTCTCCAGTGTTTTGGTCCTGAATGCTGTCAAGGTTTAGGTCTAATGTTGCCACACACCCAATTGCAGAAATGGAATATAAAAGTAAATCAAACTGAAGTCAAATTAAACTTTTACTCAAGTAAATGTACAAAATGTTGCTAATAAAATCAGTGGTGAACGACACAGTAATGTGCATTATATAATTAGAATAAGATTATTGAAGGATTAGTGTATCACTTGGAGTTTCTTGTAATTTTGGGTTATTTAAGCTAATATAAAGCATTACACTTTATTCAAAAGTAAGTCGAGGTGAGGTGAAATATATTGTGATTCATTTAGCTGTATAATCTTGCACTAAAGTAGCAGTAAATATAGCAGATACTGACATAAAAATAATGGGACTGTTTAGCACCAGCGTTGGGCAATAATGGAATACGTATTTAAAATATGAGTAACTTTATTCTGTTACAGTTACCGCTCAAATAGGTGATAATTAGAATACAGTTATGTTGTGGAAATAAATGGATTACACGGCGGTCTTTTCCTGTTCCATATGTTTGGCTATCCCCTCTCTAATTTTGGTAATTTCACACATTGCTGGAAACCCAAACAAAACACGCAATAAGAGGCTCTAATGTGAGCATCCTATAAATGTTGGTGTCAGTTACACAATGGACCCGGAGCCAGCACAACAGAGCCAGCAGTGCACGGGCAGGAATGCATTTCATACTTGGAAATTCCGACACCACCTTACATTTAAACCACCATTCAAACTCACCCCAACCAATCACAGCAGATGGCCCCGCCCCTCCCTGAGCCTGGTCCTGTCCGAGGTTTCTTCCTGTTAAAAGGGAGTTTTTCCTTCCCACTGTCGCCAAAGTGCTTGCTCATAGGGGGTCATATGATTGTTGGGTTTTTCTCTGTATCTATGAAGCGCCTTGAGGCGACTTTTGTTGTGATTTGGCGCTATATAAATAAAATTGAATTGAAAATTTAAAGAAGAAAGGGATGATGGGCAAAATCTGACTGTGCAATGAAAACTCTCTCAAGCTGCTCTTAGCATCAAAAGACTCCAACCCCAAAGAAACATCTGGAAGTTCTATTTTAAAAACTAACGTTAG